>NW_008655355.1:36422-38713 GCF_000695815.1 Acanthisitta chloris | reverse complement strand
AATGTGGTTTCCAAAACCAGAAAGATACATTGTTAAATAACTTCTTTTTCTGTCCCCCGGGTCCATTTATTTCCAGCCCTCTAAGGTTTTATTGAAGAAAACTAGACAGAATTTAAGAACAGATTTGAAGCTGTGACATCCTCTCAATATAAATAACTCCAAACATGCAATTTTGTGTCTTCTTGAGATCGTGTCCTTCTGCAGATAATGTGTTTCTGTGCCATCAGCCGAATCAAATGAGCTCAATTTGAACTATAGCCACAATTTCCTTTGTTTCCCTGTATGGGAGTGTGGAACAACAGGGAAACAGGAGATGGAAGTTAGAGCTTTGAGCCTCTTTGTGCACCAATCCCTTGGGAGGTGTCTCCTCACCTTTGTGGCAGAGACAGCCCAGGCAGCTCATCTTCACACAGTGGTTTCTTCCTGGTGAAAATACTGTGGATTAAGCAGTGGATTCAAATATTGTGGTTGAGACAGAGTTATAGCTATAAGGGAAAAGGAGAAACATGTGTGAATCATAGAATCAACCAGGTTGGAAAAGACCTCAAAGACCATGCTCAGGATCCCATTCCAAGCCTTTGCTCCTCTCACACAGGTACCACACTCTGTTCCCTCATACCATACTGAAACGAACACTAAAAATCTTCCTAACTGAGAAAATTGTTCCTTTTCCGTTTACAAATCCTCTCTTTACTGACCTCTCTAATTCAATAAGCTCCTCCAATTGCATTAAACCAGCTTTTATCATTGTAGCAAAGCAATTGATTGGTCAAGAGTCCGAGGTTTGGGTGTCACTGATTCCATGGAATCCTTTGGTTTGCTCAGTGTGCTCAGGGTGACACTGGTTTGCTGGTGGCTGGTCCAGGAGTCACAGTGTAAGTTAGTTTTGGGGGTAAAAGCAACTACTACTCAACCCAATGCAATAGGTTTTCCTTTCACTGGCAAATTTTGGGCCAGCTCAGCTGAAGTTTTACTGGGAACAACAATATCCAAGCAACAGAGATGGAAAAAGCACTGATGAGGGGGTGACAGAGGTGGATAACAGACTATAGAGTGTGGTTAGAAATAGCTAACTTAAGGAGAAGTTGGAAATGGCTAATAATTCTGTGTGAGATACTTATCCACAGTTAATTACAGATCTAGTCCACACTCCCAGGCAGCGTTATTCCTCTGGAAGTCAAGGCGTAATATCCGAGTTGAAGAGCTGCAAGGAATCAGGAGGCTTTCCTGTGTCTCAGGAAGCTTTTTGGAGGCAGATTCTTCACTCCAGGCATCTCCTGCAGGAAAACACACTGGAGGAGTTTTACTGATAAAGTAGTGAAAAGAAGAAAAAGGGATTTTGTCTTGTTTACATTTCCCCCTTCCAAATCATGTTTTGAAACGATTCAAAATGTTTTGGAAATTGTTTTTAACTTTTGTCAGGGGCTGACAAGCTAAACTTAGGTTCCTCCTAAACACATAAGTCAGAACATGAAAGCAATTCCTCTCCACGGCTTCGTAAATGAAAATAATTTAGTCTTTGGTCTTACTTTTGGCATTTGAGACAAATCAGCTCCTTTGGTAAGACCTTATGATATATTAATTTGTAGCTACTACTTTCATCTGCAGCTGCTCCAGTGGAAGCTGAGTTGCCTGTGAAAAAGGAATTTGATGTCTTCTGTTCTATTTTTTGTTTCTAATGTCCACATTTACATAAAATACCTGTTTATTTTGCCTTTTGAAGTCACAGAAAAGGGGATGAGATGCTGCTCAAGGAGAATGAGGTTTCTTGTGCCTTTTTTTTCCTTTTTCCAGAGGAAATGTATCTTGCCTTGCAGTGGGAATCTGGTGGGTGCTACCTGCTCCCCACCAGTGCTGAGTGGCTTTGCAGGTAGTGGTGATGTGTTTTCTCTTGAAAACTAAACTCAGTTGTTTAATCTCATCTGGGGTTTAACCCCAGATGGCAGCTAAAACACCACCCAGCTACTTGCTCACTCCTTACCCCCAGCAGGATGGGGGAGAAGGGAATGGAAAGGTTAAAAGGGAGAAAACTCGTGGGTTGAGATAAGAACATAGAATCACAGGTTTGGGTTGGAAGAGACCTTAAAGCTCATCTTGTTCCACCCCCTGCCATGGGCAGGGTCACCTCCCACCAGCCCAGGTTGCTCCAAGCCCTGTCCAACCTGGCCTGGAACACTCCCAGGGATGGAGCAGCCACAGCTTCTCTGGGCAACCTGTGCCAGAGCCTCAGCACCTCACAGGGAACAATTCCTTCCCAGTATCCCATCTAAGCTGCCCTCTGGCGGTTTGAA
>NW_008655355.1:22941-36329 GCF_000695815.1 Acanthisitta chloris | reverse complement strand
ATAATAATTGATAGCACCAATGATAGTAATAATAAATGTAATGAAAAGGGAAATAGCAAAGGGAAAAGGAAGTTAAGACAGTTGGTCCTCACAAAGTGATTCCCAGCCAGGTCTCAAGCAGCCACCCCTGACCAAGCTGCCCCAGCTCTGTGTGCTGAGCCTGATGCCACATGGTCTGGGATCTCCCTGAGTCATTTGGATCAGCTGTCCTTGCTGTGTGTCCCCAGCCCCTTTTCCCCCCCAGCCTGGTGCTCCCAGTGCTCCTCTCAGAGCAGAAAAGACCATGATGCTGTGTGGGCACTGCTCAGCAGTGACAGGAGCATCCCTGTCTTATCCACCCTGTTCCCAGCACAAAGCCAAGCCACAGCCCCATGACAGGAAGAAATTTCACCCCTCCCATCCAAACCCAGCACAAAAGCCCTGAATCCTAACCAGTTTTCCTGTGTGAAAGCCAAAGCGAGTCATGTGAAGAGGAGGACGATGGATGAGGGAGATGATGGTGGATAAACATGTCCCTTTTTTCCTGTTGCTGGGGTGTTTATTTTTGGAGCTTTCAGGGAAATGTAGGCTGTTCTGCTCCCTGGTTGTCATAGCAGTACCTGTCAGATCTGTACAGCACTCTCAGGATTCACTTCAGTGCTGTGTGTGACCATCCATCAATAGTGGGCAAGCACTGATGTGCTTCAGGAGCTGCAGCAAGTTCCACGGAACTCTGAGAGCCTTACAAATGTACTCCAGGCTTCAGCAGCCTGAGAGTTATTCCTCCTGACAAGTAACCCAAAGCCAGAATCAAATTGGGGTTTAGATTATGGAAATTTTGCTTAATTGCAATGTTCTGCTGGGCTTGGTGGAGGCCTATGGAAACAAAAGCACTGATGGGTTTAATAAATGTATGAAAATAGGCTCTTTGCACTTACATAATTGACCAGTCAAGTTGCATCCATCAGATCAGTGCAAGTGCAGAAGCTCTTGTTTAAAATCCATCCCAGGATCCTGATGGGTGAGGTGTGGTTTTCATAACAGGGGAGAAGAGGCAAAGATTCTGGAGAGGAAACTACAGCAAAGCAGGGACAGAGTTTCACAGCCTATTGAGTGAGAACAGATGAATGCGGTTGGGGTGGAAGAACCCGAAATTAAAGTCATTGTTTCATTTCCAAACCCCTACATGGGTTCAAGCCTGTGGTGATTCCATGTTCAAAGACATTAGTGGTGGCCTCAAATTGCACCAGGGGAAGTTTCGATTGGAGGTTAGGGAAAATTTCTGCCTGGAAAGGGTGTCAAGCATTGGAACAGGCTGTGCAGGGCAGTGGTAGAGTCACCATCCCTGGAAGTGTTCAGACATGTAGATGTGGTGCTTGAGGACATGGTTAGTGCTGAGCACTGGGGGTTGATAGTTGGACTCGGTGATCCCAAAGGTTTTTTTCCAACCTTAACGACTCTGTTCTGTGATGAGTGGATGTGACTTGAAAACCTGAACTTATAACTGGGGCAGTGATCTTAAAATATTGCCTCAATGTGTGTTTTTACGGAATGTGGGAACTGTTTTACATTTCCAAATTGGATATTAGGATGAAGAAGCTGAAATGAAATTGCATTTTAGGAGGACAAAGGATGTGTTGTTTCAGGAAGAGCCTGAACAGTGGGAGTAGCTTGGATTGGAAGGAATTGGTGCTACTTTCCCTGACTATTAATGCATTTCCTCTAGGACTCTGCTTTTTTAGAGAGTTTAAGACTCCAAACATGCAGCTGGAACAACCAAATAATTTTATTCAGGGCTGGAATGCAATAAGACCTCAAATGGGAGCAATTTTGGCTTTCTTTAGTGCTCAGTATTTCTCTGCATAGAAAAACCTCCTACTATTTACTATGTATAGATTGAGGACAACAATTTTCAGAGCATGTAACTGCCTTAGGAACCAGTTTTTAGAATTAACTCATGCACCAAACTTTGCTCTTCATCTGTAAATAAAGGACATGAATACACAGTGATAAATCATATAAAGTTCCTGTCCAGGGAGGGATTTTTTTTGCTGTCCATAAAACCTGGTTGCATAATGCACTGACCTTTTCAGTACAGACCTTGCAAGATTTTTGGTCTAGCGTTGTACCTGTCAAATTAACTGCACCTGGGAGTAAAATGAATGTACTTGACTACATTTAAAATAACACAGAGGGGTTTTTTCTTGCACAAAAGGCTGAGATTCCTTGAAGGAGTATTCCTCAGCAGGTGCTCTTTTCCCATAGCAGGGGAAGGGAAGCATCCCCCACAGCAGGGTAGTTTATCCCAGGCCTTGGGGTTAGAAATCTCCCTGGCATAGGTGGTTTATTGGTACCAGTGTGGTATACTGGTACTAGTCAAGATTGATGACCAGTTGGGGTTTGACATCCCAATGGGTTTAATGATCTGTTTTTCTCCTTAATTTCTGTAATCTGTGATGATTTATGCTGGAGAAGTCATGGTCTGAAGCTGAAGGAGAGCAGGCTTGGATTGAATATTGGGAAGGAATTGTTCCCTGTGAGGTGCTGAGGCACTGGCACAGGTTGCCCAGAGCAGCTGTGGCTGCTCCATCCCTGGGAGTGTTCCAGGCCAGGTTGGATGGGGCTTGGAGCAACATGGGCTGGTGGGAGGTGTCCCTGGCCTGAGGCAGCCTCACTTTGAATATTGTGAGCAGTTTGGGCCATCACAATGTAAGGAAGGTGTAAAGAGTGTCCAAAGGAGGGACATGAAGATGGTGAAGGGCCTTGAGGGGCCATATGAAGAGTGGCTGGGGGAACTTGGTCTGTTCAGCTGGAGGAGACTGAGAAGTGACCTCATCACAGGGCGGTGCAGGGGCGGCTCTGAGCTCTGCTCTCTGGGACCAGTGACAGGACACAGGGAATGGCCTGAAGTTGTGTCGCGGGGGGTTAGGTTGGATATCAGGTTATTCCCCCAGAGGTGTTTAGGCACTGAACAGCTCCCCAGGGCAGTGGGCACAGCCCCAAGGCTGACAGAGCTCAGGGAGTGTTTGGCCGATGCTCTCAGGCACAGGGTGCATTGTTGGGGTGTCTGTGCAGGGACAGGAGTTGGACTGATAGTCCTTGTGGGTCCCTTCCAGCTCAGGATGTTCTGTGATTCTGTGAAATATTTGTTGCAAACAAGTGATGATGACCAGCCTTCCAGCCTGTCATTCCCAAAAGTGGCCTAGGAATGGGGTACTTTGAAAGGAAAATAGGACATATGAGCAGCTGGGCTCTACTCTTATCCTAAGGAAACCCAAGATAGTGCTGCAAATGGATTTTTCTTCCTCAGTTTGTGGAATCATCATGCACAGGATGTTATGGATGTCTGTTTTCCTTTGTTTTTAATGAGATCCTAATAAAGCCAACTCATTATTTTGGATACTCACCCTTTTTTTTATCCCAACTTGTCTATACCCAGTGTTGAGAACTCCTGGGTTTAATAGATTGTTTGGAGAGAAAGCTGTAAGAGGTTATTAGACTGTGTGTCATGGTAATTCTCTGCTAAGAGTCTAATTGAGAGCTGAAGAAGCTTTGCCAAATTAATTTCATATGGAACAGAATGATTTGGATATTATTTTCCCTCCTAGAATCTAAACCTGAGTTGACATCAGGATTCTTTGTGATGATTGTACTCAGGGGCATTGTACCAACCAATGCATTTAGCACTTGGGGGTTTATGGTAGTTCTTTGGTTATCAAGTGGTGCAGTTCAAGAAGAATTCAATATATCCTGCACTAAATGATGGATAATAATATGTTACTACTTATCTTTGTTTGTCTGGTTTGTGCTCTAATCGTTTCAGGAGCAGCAGAAACCCTTAGCTGATTACATTTCCTCAGATCAGTTCTATAGGGAGAGAGTTTCCTTAATTCAAACTTTTCTTTACAATTTCTGATTGTAACTGGAGAAAACTAACTTAATTTTAATTTTTAAGTCTTCTTTTATAATTCTAATGTTCTTTTTTGCTGCCTGAACCTACTCCAAAGACTCTGGTGTGCAGATACTCAGAGTTTAGCTCTCCATGAGCTCAGATCGTGACCATTTAAAGGAACATTATGGTACCATCCCATGGGTGTTTGGGATGAAGTGCATCTCAGTATTTACTTTCTTCTTTCATGCAGCCTTTGGGACCATGTGCCTTACAGTTCTCTCCTGCTTTGCCTGGCTCCTCACATTCGGTTTTGCTGCCAGATGAGTCTCTCTCCCTGTGGCACCACAGTTTGTGGGAACATCCAGAGGAGTAACTACAGAATCCCAGAATCAGTTAGGTTGGAAGGGACCACAGTGGGTCATCTGGTCCCACCTCCCTGCTCAGGCAGGGCCAGCCCAGAGCTCATGGCTCAGGGCTGTGTCCAGATGGTTCTGGAGTATCTCCAGTGAGGAGAATCCACGACCTCCCTGGGCAATCTGTTCAGTGTTCAATGACTGCACAGGAAAGAAGTTCTTCCTTGTTTTCTGGTGGAACTTGCCTTGGCATAAATTTCATGGTTAGTGGTGACTTTGGCAGTGCTGGGGGGAATGATTGGACTTGATCATCTTAGAGACCTTTTCCAACCTCAGTGATTCCATGATTCTCTGGTAGCAGGGAAGAAGGTACTACCTTAGCCCCTAAACCCACCTGAATGTGCTCTTCCAGTTATTCCTTGGAATTCTGGTGCCTGTGCTCCATCCACTTTGCACATATAAACACCTCCAAGCAGTGTGTCCACGTCACACCCCCAAATATGAAGCTACTTCTCCTTTTTTTGGCACAGAATGTATGGCATGAACACAAACGTGTGAGTACTTGTTCCTTATAGAAGCAGCAGCATGAAGTAGGTAATCAAATAAAGCTGAAGGTGTCAAATCCCAAAACACGTTAGCAGGACTCCAGTTTTTGCTAACAGCAAAAGCCAAAGTCATGTGATGGCTATTTTTAACAGGGAAAGGGTAGGAATGTTCACTTAAAATGGTTATTTTTCCATGTCAGAGCTACTGAAGTTAATACTATTGCACATTTAAAAATACCTAGTGAGTGAAATATGTGCTGCTTTTTCACACTTGGCTTTTATTAATCTTTTCCAGTATTGTAAAAAAAAACCAAAAAACCCTCAATATTTCTGTCTTTAGAAGTGACAAAAAATGGTTGTTTGGATATTATAAATGGAAGTTCAGCCTTAAATGCTTTTCTTGGCTGTAATGTAGATTTCTGTGGTTAGATTTGGGCTGTAAATTCTGTGGGTTTGACCATCAATTAGTGACTTTGTTATTTTCAGCACTTAGAGATGGGATAGAAAATGCTCTGTTGGCTGATCAGTCATACCTCAGATAGAGCTGTATTTACTTTCCCAGTAAAATCAATTGCTCTGCACTGTAATTCTTCTATTTCCTTTAAGTAAGGATCAGAAACACAGAAATTTATGCTCCTTTTCTGCTTCCAAGGAAACAAGGAAGAATCCAAGCCCTCTGGTCTGGAGTTTCTCTGCCATGGAGCCAGGCAGGAAGAGCTGGGGGTGTTAGCCTGGAGGAGAGAAGCTCCAGGGAGACCTTTGAGCTCCTTTCAGTGCCTAAAGGGTCTCCAGGAGAGCTGCAGAGGGACTTGGGACAAGGGATGGAGGGAATGTCTTCCCACTGCCAGAGGGCAGGGATAGATTGGATATTGGGCAGGAATTGTTCCCTGTGAGGTGCTGAGGCACTGGCACAGGTTGCCCAGAGCAGCTATGGCTGCTCCATCCCTGGGAGTGTTCCAGGCCACGTTGGATGAGGCTTGGAGCACCCTGGGCTAGTGGAAGGTGTCCCTGCCCAGGGCAGGAGGAACTACATGGTCTTTAAGACCCTTCCAACCCAAACCATTGTGTGATTATCCAGGCAGAAGGCTATAATATTGCAAAGGAAAGCAGAGCTGAGTGCTTGGTCCTCTCCTCATGTACCCACAGACATCTCAGGACATAGTGCAGTGTGCTGATTCCTATTGATTTACTTCCCCTGGTCACATCAGTATCCATAACATTCCTAGGTGATTCCTTCTAACTGCCTCCCATCAATCAGCTTTTTGTGCTACAGGAGCAGAAAATACTTGGAACCAATAACAGCTCCAATATTGTCCCTGACCTATCACTTACAGAGTGGGAGAAGGAGTTTCATTGGTGGTGGTACCACAAGTGAGAAGGCTTCAAACCTCAGACACAAACATTTGTCTGGAGGAGTTTAACCTTCACACACTGAAGCAGTGAGGCAGCCTGGGTAGCTCCAGATGTAAGGAATACATCAGGTTATCAGACTTAAGAACTATTACAGGTTCTTCATGATTTTTCCTGCTTTTTTTTTTTTTTTTTTTTTGGCCTGGGAGATGATTTTTGGGAGTGATACAGTGTACAGAGCTGTGTCTGTTTCCTCTCTGCCCTTTCTAAAATCTTATCTACTTTATTTTGCCAGAATTTGGTGAGAAATGGCAGCTGGATAACACAGGGAAACCCTTCACAGAGCTCTCTGGGCTGAGCTGGGTTGGCTTTGGCAATGCCAGTTCCTGGAAGGAATAATGTTTTGAGCCACTTTCCTTTAGCCCATGGGCAGGGAAGGGAAAACTGTGTTGTTGGGAAGCTTGTTGGATGGCTGTGTTGGGAAGGCTGTTCATAGCCTCGGGGGGACCTTATTGCTCTCTACAACTCCCTGAGAGGAGCTTGGAGCCAGGTGGGGATTAAGCTCTTCTCCCAGGGAACAAGTGACAGGATAAGAGGAAACACCTCAGATTGTACCAGGAGAGGTTTAGGTTGGATATTAAGGAAGATTTGTTCACCAGAAGGCTTGTCCAGCCCTGGCACAGCTGCCCAGGGCAGTGGTGGAGTCACATCCCTGCAGGGATTTACCAGCCGCACGCATGTGGCACTTGGGGACGTGGTTAGTGGTGGCCTTGGCAGTGCTGGGGAGTGGTTGGCCTTGATCTTAAAGGTTTTTTCCAACCCAAATCATTGTATGATTCCATGCTTTGAAATGAACGCAGGAGGAGGAGCAGCTTGGCCAGAGGTTTTGCACCTGGTATAAAATACTGCTTTGCTATTGATGAGTTATTTTATTAATAACTCACAATAACAGTGACCAGCACAGATAGGAATTGAATACAGTTTGGGTAAAATAGCCCTCTTCTGTGTTTGCTTTTATTCTTGCCAACATGCTCCTTTTTCTGGGTTTTCATCTTTTCCAGTGAGTGACAGCTCTGCAGCACTTTGGCTTCCCAGAGCAGTGGCCTCGATGTGTAAAAAGCCAGTGAGGCCTTTTGTGGGGTTATTAAATTTTAGGATCAGAAATATTTCATGAGCAGATTCTAGCAAACAAGCTTTTACAGCTGAACTATGAGAAAGCACAGGCAGTGGAGCCAGAACTGGAGGGTTTCAAGTAAGGAAGGGAATTATTCATGCTCTGACGTAACAGATTATGTGTGAGCAGAGGGACAGGGAGAGTTTGAAGTATATTTAGGGAGAAAAGAGGTGCCAGATCACTGGTTATCACCAGGGTGAAGGTTTCTATCAGTGAATATGAGGGCTGAAAAGTCATCTTCTCTCTCTCAGTGGCATTGCAGGCACAGATTGAGCTAAGCCATTCTTGATGGATGTTTTTCTTTCCCCATCGTAAGGATTAGTGTTACATCCAAGAAGTTTTGCAGCTAGTGAAACAGAGATATTGGTAAATCTTGGGATGAAGAGGCTGAAATAAGAAGGCAATTTCATTATCTTTAACATCAGCCAAAGTGAGAACATCCTTAATATACAGGTAATGGATACATATCATCATTGGTGTTCGGAAACATTAATGCTGTGGCCTATCCTGTTCAAATCCTCTTTTTTGAGAGGCTGAACTTTCAACTTCCAACATGTTTTTCACTTGGGATCTCCAAAACAATAATAGGAAAGATACGAAAAGCAAATGTTTTCCTTCTCTCAATTCCTTGTGTATAAACAGTCACCAAATGCCTGTTGAGCTGCGAAAGGTATTTGCTGTGGGTGTGTTCAGGGATGTGTTTGATCTCTCAGCTGCTTCATCTTTTTGTCCTAAATGTAAGGGAAAAGCTTCCCCTGTGGCTGTTCAAGGCAGCACCTAACCCCTTCGGTCTCCCTCAGAGCCTGCAGTGCTCCCATCCTGCATCCAGAGCCCTCCACACTCCAGCTGAGGCAAGGACTGAGCTCTGGAGTTGCCTCTGCTGCTCCTCCTCTGACCTTTCCCACCTCCGCTTGACTGTTTAGCTTCCCTAAGCCTTGCCTAAGCCTGTGCCTTGAGGCTCAGGAGAGCATCAGCCTGGCCTTAGTGGGAGCTCTTTGCTGCTTGCAGTAAGCTCAGGAAAATACAGACTGAATAAATACATACATATCTCTGCCCCAGAAGATGTGAAAACTGTCGTTTTTCAGGTCAGTGTGATTATCAGTGACATAAAAAGTCTCTCTCTCTCTCTCTCTCTGTAAGTGGCTTCAAAGAGAGAGAGCTGAACCACGTGAGCCCTGATCCCATCTCTGCCTGTGCTGGGACAAGTGCTGCAGTTCCTGTTCGTGACAAACAGCAGCTCTAGGTGACACACAGCTCTCCTTGCTACAGCAGCATCCCCCTCCTTCATTCTCTTAATTTTTTTGACAGCTTAATTGCTTTTGGCAGGCTCTGTGCTGGCTCAGGTGTCATCTGTCTGTCTGCAGCTGGTGCAGACATGGCTCTGCACTGTTAGAGAATCCTGGAATCCTTTAGCTTGCAAAAGACCTCTAAGATCATGAAGTCCAACTGTTCCAAGGCCACCACTAACCATGTCCTCAAGCCCCACAGCTTCTAAATCCCTCCAGAGATGGTGACTCCACCTATGTCCTGAGCAGCTATGCCAGGGCTGGACAGATCTTTCCATGAAGAAATTTTTCCTGATATCCAATCTAAACCTCTCTTGGCACAACTTGAGGCCATTTCACTCACAAGTTAAGTGACACTGACCTTGTTCCCTGGGAGCAGAGCCTGACCTGCACCTCCTGTCAGGGAGTTGTAGAGAGCAACAAGGTCCCACCTGAGCCTCCTTTTCTCCAGGCTCAGCCCCCACAGCTCCCTCAGCTGCGCCTTGTGCGGCAGCCCCTTCCCCAGCTCCATTCCCTTCTCTGGACACTCTCAGCCCCTCAGTGTCTTCCTTGCCATGTGGAATTCTGGACGAGGGGATGAGCAGTTTTGCTTTAAGAGCTTCATTTGGCAGGTTATTCAAGCTGTTGGTTGCAATCCCACTGCAGTGTGGGTGCTCTGGGTGCAGTCTGGGTCTGGTGCTGTGGTTGGGCAGTGCAGGAAACAGAAGCATGAACAGTAGGAGGCAGAGCAAGACATAAACTTTCCCTTTGGAGTCACTGCAGTGTGTGCAGGTTACACACTGTGGCATCCAACTCGAGGCACTACCACAAGAGTTCCTCATGAGTCTTAGAGCAGCTCTGATGTTTGCCCGTGGTCACTGTTGGTTTTCCTGGAGTCTTTTCAGTTCCACACTGCTGTTTCAAAGTGAATTTTTTGACCTTCAGCTGCAATGATCTCTGGTGGAAAACTAGGGATAAAGGTGTGGCAGCAGTTACGTGGGAACAAGCAGGGCAGGAGAAGTTATGTTCTGGTACACACATGTTAAAATGTATCACAGTCAACTCATCCTGAAAAACTCTGGGAATTTAGCCCACCAGATAGTCTCCTATACAGTGATGACTGTCCAAGAGACTCCTCCTTCCAAGGATGCATTGCATGTGGGATGGATGGATGGATGGATGGATGGATGGAGTGCACAGGCCAGGAAGCAGGGAAGGTTCCAATGGCTTTATCCACCCTCTGAGTTTTATTTCATTGCTGTTTCCCTCACCTTCCACATAAAAATGCCTTTGGATCCCTGTTGCAGGTTCCAGTTGGGTTCCTGTTGCAGTCAGACTGTAACAAGTTTTGTGGAGGAACAGGTGATCCTATATAGCAGAAGACTTAAAATTCCCCTTTATGATGTTACTTAATGTTGGAATTTTCCCTCTGAGAGCTCAGGGATCACCAGGTTTGTTCCTCTCTGTGTTTGATGATCTGTCACTCTCTGGTTTGCCTTTAGCACATCTGTAGTGTTCAAGGCATAACAGAAGTCCTCAAAAAGAAGCTGTAGGAGAAGGAAACTGATGATTTCATGACAGTTCACTGGTAAAGATTTCCAAACAGAAACGTTTCTGGGATGAATTTCAGCTGCATGTTTCCCTCAGTGAGTTGTTAAAGGAGGTGTGATACTATGATGTTTTTGTGAGGATTCACTCTCCCTCCCACACTGTTGTCTCATGTGCTTCTTGCTGGACTGTTTGGCATCTTTTCAGCTAGAAACCAGCTATAATTTTTGGAAATCAAAGTACAATTGCAGCTTTCAAAAACAAACTTGTTCTAAATTCCTCTCTAGCACTGAACATCTTGTTACTTGTCAACCTGTTTTTCGCCACGTGCTTCTTCCACAACCTCTCCAGTTGTGTTTCCTCAAGGAAAAACTTCCTTAAGGGAAAATACTTCCATCTCTGAGACATGTATCACAGTTACTACCTGATATTTGGTATCACCTTCCTCTTTTGGTGCAGCCTCAAGCACTTTTTAGGCTTAGGGATGTCCATTTAGCACTTGCCACTGTCTTGTGTCCCAGAAAATAACACTTCTTAGCCGTAGAGGTTCTCTGGTCTGCATAAATCTGTGATTTTCAGTGGTTTTGACAGCATCTAAGGACTTTATTGGGTTCTGTTAAGAATTATTCTTCATTTTTTCCCTGTTGTCCAAGTGTTTCTCCTGCAGGAGTGCCAAGAAGCAAATGTACTTGTTCAGGTGAATACTGATGGAGAGGAGGAGAGAAGGATCATTGCTTGCTCACTCCTTGCCAGGTTCATTGCTGAGTACCTTAGTGTAGCAGTCAAGTGATACAAATGTGTGCTGGACTTGGCTTTCTTTCAAGGGACGTTTCTACATATGCAGAGCAAACCCCCATAGCTCCTTTTTCACCCTAACTGTGGCCTGATACAGGCAGAATGCTGGGCCTGGGTTCTCCTTCAGGAACATGTTCTCTTGAATCATATCACAGGATCATGGAATCCTGGGTTGGAAGTGGATGTCAAGGATCATCTGGTCCAACCTTGTTGGCAAGAGCATGACAGACTGCAGGGAGGGAGCAGGACTGGGTTCTCCTTCAAGAACATGTTCTCAGCTCTACTGTAATTTCTCTTGAATCATAGTACAGAATCATGGAATCCTGGGTTGGAAGTGAACATCAGGGATCATCTGGTCCAGCCTTTGTTGGCAAGAGTGCAGCAGACTGCAGGGAGGGAGCAGGGCCTTGGTTCTCATTGAAGAACATGTTCTCAGCTCTACTGCAGTTTCTCTTCAGGTCTGAGGATTCTCTGCGTTCATTTCTTCATTCCTCCTCTTTTCATTTAGTATTTTCTTCTCTAGTCTAACATTTTCCAAAGGGAAAAAATAATCCACCATTGGAGTAAACTCTTAGTTGCAGAAGCTGCAAATCCCACTCTCTGTAAACACAGTTTCTAATGAACATGATTCACAAACAAGTATTAAACATAAACCCTGAGGGATTTGTGAGATGGTCACCAACTTCTTGGGTGATGCATGTTGTTTAATTTCTCTGTAGTTATTCCTACAAGGCCATTGCACTCTTTGATGTGCATCCAGGGTGATCTATAGCCTCACCCAGTGCCTGTGGACTCCCACTGAAAGAGGCAGTTGGCTTCATTAAAGCAGCCTGACATCTTTACAGCTTCCTATATTTTAGTCTCTGCCAAGACAACTGACAGCAAGAAATGAGGAATTTATGAAGAAATGATGAAAAATTGATGCTGGCATGTGAGATTTACGCATCCAGCCTGGAAAATGTGTTTTAAATTCCAAAATCAGAGCTGCTAATAGGGAATTTGAAAATAGACTAAAGCTGTTGATTGTTTTGGATGAATATGGAGATTGCACACTGCATTTCCATCCTGTGCTGTGTTTTGTGTTTCAGAGCACATTGGATTGAAAGGACCTTAAACTCCATCTAGTTCCATCCCCTGCCATGGGCAGGGACACCTCTCACCAGCCCAGGTTGCCCCAAGCCCCATCCAGCCTGGCCTGGAACACTCCCAGGGATGGAGCAGCCACAGCTGCTCTGGGCAACCTGTGCCAGTGTCTCAGCACCTCACAGGGAACAATTCCTTCCCAATATCCAATCTAAATCTTCCCTCGTGCATCTTAAAGACATTTCCCCATGTCCTATCACCATGGATAGGCTCCTAACTTAGAAGAGTTTGTTTCATTGTCAGTCAGGATTTAAAGCTCATTATTTGTGTTGGAAAAAACTCATGGAATAAAAGCCCTTAGGGGAAAAGTGGAGTTTTGCCAATGAAAAACCAAATCCTTCAACATTAGATCTAAACCCAACCCAAAAGTCAACCCAACACTCACGTGAATGTCTGAAGAAAAAAACAAAAAGCAGAATTGGTTTAGGTATTTATATTTTAAGCTTTCTGAGCACTTTGTGGGTATTATCTTCACTCAGCAGAACTCTGTGTGGACATAGGAGTCCACAGGGGAAATAATAGCATTTTCCTCAGCCTCATTTCAGTGCAACTCTTGCATTAATTTCCTTTATAACTTCTGACATCTGTAGTATAAATTGCTAATTTGTTTGGGCTGGGAGGGAGTGGAGAAAAATGACTCCACTGAAGCCACTGTGCAAAGCCACTGTTGCATTCAGCAGGTTTTTCTATGCTTCCCTTGACATGAGCAACTCCTGCACTTGGTGCTTTAACCTGGATCTGATTGAAATTGGTAAACTTTCCGTGAACACAGAGTTTGGGATCAGAGCTTGCTGTTCCCTCTGCTGTAAAATCTAATCCCTTCCACTTACACATTTCTGTTAAAGCTGTTCCCTTGTTCTGACATGGAAATCCTCCCTGTGCAAGTGTGATGGATGAAATGCAGCAGTTGCCTTGATTTAATGTGGGGCTGGGAGAGATTGGGGAGAGCTGATAAATAAAAAGGCTCTGTATTAGGACACCCTGGAGTGGGTTTTGGGCAGAGATGTGGCTGTGGGGTGAGCAGCACAGCTCCAGGACTGGGTGACTATGACAATCAGTGTGTAGATCTGGTCTGTCAGACCAGTGTGAGATGTGTCACAGTGAGCAGCATGCCATGATCAACCTGAGATGGCTTGGCATGAGGCAAGATTGACTGGAATACATGGGGTTTCCAAGTTTTTCAGCTAATTCAGTTGGAAATCTGGAAGGTCTGAGTTGTGCTTTGTGGATAGATGTGTTAGATGGCAAAGAAATGGGATGAGAACTTGGTGGGTGTCAACAGCAGGTTCTTGTGCAGTGGAAGAGGTTCTCAAAGAGTTACCACCAAATCATTTCCAGCTGTTC
>NW_008655355.1:6570-22927 GCF_000695815.1 Acanthisitta chloris | reverse complement strand
TGCTGAACCATTTTGCTTTAGGCTTTGGTTTTCTTTCCCTGCCCTGAGCTCCTTATTAATAACTGAATTCTGCCCGTGCAGTGAACAGCCCTGTTTGGGATGTAAGCACTGTAAGACATCTTACAGAGCCAGTGCTGGATTTGGGAATGCTGCAGGATCTGTCAGGAGCTTTAGGCTCCTGAAAAGCCTTTTCTAAAGTGAAAACAAGGAGATTTACATGGTTTGGTTTCCTTATGCTTGGAGAGAAAATCACCACATAGAGGTTTTAGCTTGTGTTTCTTTCTAGTTTTGGATCGCTACATTTGATGCATGAAGTAGAAATTTGAGTGTGAAGGATGCACTGAAGATGCACCAACAGCAAAGGGATTTTCCAGTGGTGTTGGACACTGTGACATTTGTCCATTGGAACACTCCAACAGACATTTAAACATGTTCATGATTTATTAAATTTATTAGCAGTTTCTTTTTCCTTTGTTTGGTTTTTTAGCTATAAACTACAAAGGAAAATAAATACCAGGAGCTAAAGCTTGCTCAGCCTTTTTTTCCCCTTCATGTGAACTCTTCTTAGATTAATCAATATGTATTGGTGACACACACTTCAGTTTCATACCTAAATTGATAAGGTATTCTTCTCCCACCATGCAGATCTCCTGGTCTGCAAATCACAGGATAATTAAACATGAAAATTATGGGTTTGGTTGTATAGTTTGAATCTCAGTTCCCAGCAGTGGCTCATGGGTTATATCCTTGAGCTCTCCTTGACTGCAGTAAGCAATTGCTTTGGCCATTGTCAGCTTGCAAAACAGTTCCCTTCAACATTCCCTTCTTTCCCTGAATCATAAATTACCTGGCTCAGGGAGTGCTGCCTGGCTGGGGGAAGTGCTGAGGCTGCTGAGCTGCCTCGGAGCAGAGCACGGTGAGTCGGGTGGGGAGTCACCCAGAGTGCAGCTCATTCCCATCGATCCGAGGCAGAAGGGCCTTGGCATCTGTGGCTTGGTTATTTATATCTTAGTCAAGACAGTTCAGAGATTAAAAGGGAAGAGGAAATTAAAGCACAGGTTTGGAAAAGAGCAAGTGCAATTTGTGCAGTGGCTGACGTTGGAGTGGGAAAAATGTGCTTGCTCTTGGCTCTGATAGACATCCCAGAAAAGGGTGGGAGGGGATAGAGTGGGATGGGATGGGGTGGGATAGGATGGGATGGGAGAGCTTTGCTGCCTCTCTTGCTGTGGCACTCACAGAATCATGGAATGATTTCAGGCACTGGAATATTGCCCAGGGAGGTGGTGGAGTCACCATCCCTGGAGGTGTTTAAAAGGTGTCTGGATGTGGCACTGGAGGATATGGTTTAGGGGTTCCAGCAGTGACAGGTTAATGGTGATGATCTTAGATCATCTTAGAAGTCTCCTCCAACCTTGATGATTCTGTGAATGGTTTGGGTTGGAAGGACCTCAAAGCTCATCTTGTTCCACCCCTGCCCTGGGCAGGGACACCTCCCACCAGCCCAGGGGGCTCCAAGCCCCATCCAACCTGGCCTGGAACACTCCCAGGGATGGAGCAGCCACAGCTGCTCTGGGCAACCTGTGCCAGAGCCTCAGCACCTCACAGGGAGGAATTCCTTCCCAACATCCCATCTATCCCTGCCCTCTGGCAGTGGTTACCATTCCCTGTGTTCTGTCCCTCCATCCCTTGTCCCAAGTCCCTCTGAGCTCTCTTGGAGCCCCTTTAGGCACTGGAAGGAGCTCTGAGGTCTCTCTAGAGCCTTCTCTCCATCATCAAACCACTCTGCCTGATCCAATTGTTTGACCTGTATCAATTCCAGCTTTTGTTTTAAAATCTTTAAACATCGTTTTTTGCTAAATATTTGCCTTTTAAACTGATTTTTAACTGTCTCAAACTGATTTCACACCTACAGAATTAAGATGGTGCAGGTGAATAATTTGAGGGTTTGGCTATTTTTCCCTCTGTGATCATTAACTCAGTGTAAATATTCTCTTTTTTTTTGGTAACAAAATTCCAAGGGTTATATTGATGTGGAAAATCTGAGATTTAAAATGCAGCGCTAAGCTCCACTGACAAGAAGAAAGAAAACAAGCAACAACTAGTAGACCCTGCTCAGCTCTGCAAAGAGTTATGTCTTTATGCAGCTGAGCCCATATTCAGGAGCTTTCCTTGAGGATGGACAAGGAATGCAGGAAAACATCTAAAGGAATTGTATTTTGCCATACAAATTCCATGAGTTAGAGATGTGATTTGTGAAGGCTTTGACTTTTACCCCGGTTTTTTGAGTCCCTCAGTCCATTTTGGAGCCTGAATTATAGCAGAGATAAGGAAATGACAGATTTAATGCCAAAATTCAGGTATTTCAAGCCTCCAATGTGGAGAATTTACACTCCAGGTGTCAGGAGGGAAGGCAGCAGGAAAGTCATGGTGCTGTCAAGAATGCAGTTTACGTTTTAAATGCCATGCAGCTCATTTTGGGTGTGCTGAAGGCTGTGACAGGCACAGACTGCCCAAAAATGGGTGTAAAGTGCACAGACAAGTGTTGCCTTTGGGCTGCTCCAAGGGCATGTGCTGTGGCAGGTGCTGAAGAGCCATGAGGGTCATGACACTTATTGACATGGGGTTGGTTCATTTGTTCTGCTTTGCTCTGGAATTCCTCATGAGATGAGCTGTAGATAATTCCAGAGGCAGTGGAGAGTAGGCAGAGATATGTGTGTGTATCACAGTGTCAACACCATGAGAACTGGTGCAGGGTGGAGTTTTTGGTTAGGTTGGCCTGAAGGTGAAGAGATTGATGTGAGATATTGGGAAGGAATTCTTCCCTGTGAGGGTGGTGAGACACTGTCCCAGGTTGCCCAGGGAGGCTGTGGCTGCCCCAACCCTGGCAGTGTTCACAGCCAGGTTGGATGAGCCTTGAGCAACCTGCTCTGGTGGGAGGTGTCCCTGCCCAGGGCAGGGGGTTGGGACTGGATCATCTCTAAGGTCCATCCCAACCCCTAAATTCTATGATTCTATCAATCTAAAGTTACTTTTGGCTTGAGTTCAGTTCTTTTTAAGGTAATTACAGCACAAATATCAATGGCAAATGGGCCCAGTGTGATCTCATGTGCAAAAATATGTGTATATATAGAGATATGTAATGTTGGGTTTGCATTTTAATCTGCAGAATCCTCCCTGGGATTTGTTGCTCAAACAGTTGGGCACTGTGGGTGAGTTAAACTTCTCCAACTTGTTCTGCTCTTCTTTGCTAAAGGGCCATTGTCAAAGGAACTTTGTTGGCCATAAATGAAGATGTGTAGTGACAGTTTATGTAACAACACTAATATTAATTTGAATTATTTTGTAAGAAGCTCAGAGCAGCTGGGGAACATCATCTGCATTATGTTGACCTTACAGATGTTCAGGTTGATTCATGGGGGAATGAAGTGATTTGCCTGTGCCCATGCAGGGAACAACCAGCAGTGAGGAGCAGAGCTCAGATCATAGATTATTTTCACATGAATGTTCTGCTCCATTTTGATAACTTGTGAATTTCCCCTCTGAATATTAACCCGTATCTCTAACTGAGATGTCCCAATTCACATCTGGGCTGCAGAAGTCGAAAAATGATTCAAAATGTTATGCAGAATTAAGGAAGGTCAATGTAATACTTAGTTTTTTAAGGTCAGCATAGTGTAGGCAAATATTCACCCTGAAGAAGCCACATTTAATTCTGTGGAGTTTAACCTTGGTGGTCACAGAATCATCCCAGAATGGTTTGGGTTGGGAGGACCTCAAAACCATCTGGTTCCCACCCCTGCCCGGGGCAGGGACACCTCCTACCAGCCCAGGGTGCTCCAAGCCCCATCCAACCTGGCCTGGAACACTCCCAGGGATGGAGCAGCCACAGCTTCTCTGGGCAACCTGTGCCAGTGCCTCATCACCTCACAGGGTACAATTTCTTCCTAATATCCCATCTATCCCTTCCCTCTGGCAGTGGGAATCCATTCCCTATGTCCTGTCCCTCCAGGCCCATGTCCCAAGTCTCTCTGCAGCTCTCTTGATCACCTTTAGGCATGGGAAGGGGCTCTGAGATCTGCTCAGAGACTTCTCCTGGCTGAACAATGGTCCTTCCTTGTCCACATCTTTCTGCTGGAGGTTATCACTTCCAGAGTATCCTGTCAAAAAAGCACCTTGTGTAACCATTCCCAAGTGGATTCAAGGAAAAAGAGCTCAGTTGGGTTTGTAACTGAGTTAGCAGAGTTGATTGTGACCAACGTGGATGAGTGAGTGCTCTGGGGAACTTGCTGTGAGCTGCAGTGCAGGGACAGAGAGAAGGTGAAGGGTGAGGATCTCTTGTGTTTGCTGAGCCTTCTGGAAGTCTTTTTCAACCTTAAACTTAGAGCATAAAGCCCTTGGAGCGTGGGTTGGAGACCCAAGGATAATCAATGTCAGCCTCATCAGAAGCTGCAGTGGAACCAATGCTGCCTGTAATTGGGATGGATGTGTTTGCCATGTGAGAGCTGAGTAAGGTTGGAGTTGTTAGCACACAGGTTTGTTTCACCTTTCTCCCACAGAAAGATGGATCAGGCAGCGTGTATTGGATCATCAAATTACCCCAAGAATTGGAGTGTTTTGCATGTAAAGCTTCAGTGCTAATAACACTATGCCAAATTAGTGGCAATGAATAGATGCCGAGTAAATCCTCCTGTTTTGTTGTTAGTTTGTAATGGATTTGTTGATGGGAAACAACTTCTCTATCTGTTCACATCATGATAATTTGATAAGCCATTTGTATTATTTAATCTGCATGTTTTGTACACGCTGGAGCCAAGTGATTTGTACCAGGAGCAGATGTAGGAACTGTGCTCCTAAAGTGCTTTTTAAATTGCTTTGCTTGCAGCTACAGAGTTTGCCATAAAGAATGATTTCTCATACTGAAATTTCCCAGCCCCAGGAGTGGTCATGGAGCTGGGAAAGGGACAGCCTGATGATTTAAGGCTATTTAATGCCCTGCTTGTTGTGGAACAGAGTGCCATAGACCTTCCTTGGTCTAGCAGAACATATCACTGCAGTTCCTTAATGCCCTAAACCAGGAAACTGATTTATCACCTATTAGGTCTTATTAGATCCCATTCAGAAGGAAAAATGAACTGCTGCAGCTGGATGGCAGAAAATTAATTTGAAGTAAGTGTTACACAGTCAAGCTTCTTCAGCTCTTCTCTCCAGGTCTCTGTGGCTGGGAAGGTGGATGTCCAGGTGGGATATGGTTTCTTGCAGAGAGGCAGTCCTGGGAGTGCACACAGAGCCCAGGGATGATCCAGAAGTGTCTGTTGGAGTCAGGTGGAGCTTTGTGTGATTATTTCATATGTTTATGATCTAGATTTTTGTCAAATCATTTAGTGCTCCCCTTACACATCTCCTGTGTGCTTGGAGGACCCAGAGGAGCAGCTGGTGGGTGTCAGGCAGCTCACAAGCTGTGTCAGGGTCTCACAGTGACTGGAGAAGGGAGTTAAGAGTTTTGTTTCTTCCAATAGCACTTCTTCCCCAGGAGAAACCTTGGGGAGCCACTGCAGACCTTTTGCCACAGTTTCAGATTATTGGGAGTTTTAAACTGTGTTTAAAGCTGGAGTTGTTTGTATGGGTGGTTGCCTGACACATGTTAGTTAAACATGGGACATAGAATGATAGAATTTAGGGGTTGGAATGGACCTTACAGATCATCTAGTCCCAGCTCCTACCCTGGGCAGGGACACCTCCCACCAGAGCAGGTTGCTCAAGGCTTTAGCCAACCTGGCTGTGAACACTGCCAGGGTTGGGGCAGCCACAGCCTCCCTGGGCAGCCTGAGCCAGCGTCTCACCACCCTCACAGGGAAAAACTTTTTCCTCACATGTAATGTAGACTTTCCCTCCTTCAGTTTGCACCCATTACCCCTTGTCCCATCACTGCAGTTCCTAACACAGAGTCCCTCTCCAGCTCCTTGTAGGCCCTTTAGATATTGAAAAGTTGCTCTGAGGTCTCCACACAACCTTCTCTTCTCCAGGCTGAACAGCCCCAACTCCCTCAGCCTGTCCTCAGAGGGAGGGTGCTCTAATCCTCTTAACAACTTCATGTTCTCCTCTGGACTTGCTCCAACTAGTCCAGAGGAGTCCAACATCTGTTGGAATGAGTCCAGAGGAAGCTACAAAGATGCTCCAAGTGCTGGAGCACCTCTACTACAGAGACAGGCTGAGAGCTGGGGGTGTTCAGCCTGGAGAAGAGAAGGCTCTGGGGAGACCTTAGAGCTCCTTCCAGTGCTAAAGGGGCTCCAGGAGAGCTGGAGAGAGACTTGGGCAAGGCATGGAGAGACAGGATGAGGGGGAATAGCTTCCCACTGCCAGAGGGCAGGGACAGATGGAATATTGTGGAGAAATTCTTGGCTGTGAGGGTGCTGAGGCAGTGGCCCAGGTTGCCCAGAGCAGCTGTGGGTTCTTGTTCCACACATGTATGTCCTGCCCTGCTGCTGGGAGTCGAGCCATCCTGTGCCCCTGGGCATTGTGTGGCTATTGACTGTGCTGCACATAAAAAGAGAACTTAGTGAACTGATCTGGAGAGGAGGAAGGGAAGCACAGGTTTGCTTCTCACCCTGATCAATAGCACTCTTTTGGGTGCTGAGACTTCTTAAAGAAGGAGAAAATGAGGTTTCTGTTATTGTTAGAGGCAGCAGCAGAAATTGCCTTGGCAGTTGCAGCTGAACGAGTGAAGCTTTTTTTATTGTCCAACATCAAACAGAAGATAAAACACTAATACCCAATTTTTTTGTTTGGACATCATCATAGCAGCAGTTTCCTGCTCCAGGATTAACACAGTTGTGCTTGGATTTGTTACTTACAGGTTTCACCTGAGGGCAGGTTGCCTTTATTGAGTAGGAAAGTCACAAATTGGACTTGTGTGATGTACAGGGCAGAGCTTTTAACATGGGAAGTTGTTTGATTCTCAGCAGCATCTTCTGATGTACAAATGGGGTCAGTAGAAAAGGTTTGGTATTTCAAAGATGTTCAATACTCTCCTAGTTCCAGCTCAGCCAGACATCTGCCCTTGCTTGTTGGGATATGCCCCACTCACTGCCAGAGGGACACTGAGGGGCTGAGAGTGTCCAGAGACGGGAGTGGGGCTGGGGAAGGGGCTGGAGCATCAGGAGAGGCTGATGAAGCTGTGGGAAGAAAAGGAGCCTCAGGAGGGACCTTCTTGCTCTCTCCAACTCCCTGACAGGAGTTAGGGGTCAGGGTCTGCTCCAAGGGGACAAGTGACAGGACAAGAGGAAACAGCCTCAAGTTGCACCAGGGGAGGGTTAGATTGGATGTTAGGAACAATTTCTTCACCAAAAAGGTCCGTCCAGCCTGGCAGGGCTGGACAACCCTTTCCATGAAAAAATTTTCCTTAATATCCAATCTAAACCTCTCCTGGCACAGCTTGAGGCTGTTTCCTGTCATCCTCTCTTGTCCTATCCATGTTCCCAAAGAGTTACCACTGCATCATTTCCAGCTGTGTTACAAAATGAAATTGCAGTGGTCAACATGGTCTTATGCCTTCAGACCTGTCCCTGGATATGTGTTTTGAAGTTGTTTTGAAAGGAACCAAGTGACAATCAACTTCCTGTGCTGCACAAAGCACCTTCCCCAGCCAATCTGTGTTTACCCTAACCCAAACCTCCTCAGCAGAAGTGAATTCAAACAGCTGTGATCATCCCCTAATTATGATTTGTCACAGACTAATATTTACTTTTTTGACTAATTTAACACCCATTTATTATCCCACATCCAAATTAAGAACACAGTGGTGTGTGTTGGCCCCTGAATGTGTCATTGCAATTAAGATGGTCTCTTGCAGGAATGAAATGTGGAGGGTTAATTTGGACCATGAGTTGAGTTTAATCCTGGCTTTGTGTTCCTCTGCAGTGGAATTCTCCTGCTGTGGCCCAGGAAAATCACAGTTATTGGTGGCTGTGGGGATTTAATGGGAGTATTTTTAATGAAGCTGTAATGAGGGTTTGTAGCCTGAATTGTTGCTGCAAAGCAGATTGTTCTGTTTGCTCCTTCCAGGAGAGGTGAGAGGCTCTGGGCAGCGTTTGCAGGCCCAGTTGTGAGGGAATAACTTTCCTAAAGCAAACGAGCTCATTTCTGATGGAAATATCACCTCTGGAAGAGTCAAATCACAGGAGGTCTCTGCACCTGTCTCTATTTCCCCCTTTGTAGTGGCTCTTCAGCTTTTGATGATGCCTTGGGAATACAAATATAATTTTGTCCTGGATTACAAATTCAAGTGACTGTAACATCCATGAACGCTT
The DNA here is from genome assembly GCF_000695815.1 of Acanthisitta chloris. Lineage (NCBI taxonomy): Eukaryota > Metazoa > Chordata > Aves > Passeriformes > Acanthisittidae > Acanthisitta > Acanthisitta chloris. The sequence goes on along the minus strand of NW_008655355.1, from coordinate 14,621 downwards.
TTCCCATTGTAGGAACAGCACTGCAGTGGTGTCGTCATCCAGTGCTCTCGTGGGTTGGACTCAGCCACAGATGTTGAGGCTCATCTGCACCTTTAAATGCTGTGGATGGGGCAGAGGAAGTGTCTAACTTTCAAATGTGCATAAAGGGAGAATATCCCAATTTCAGTATAGCAAAGTAAATACTCAGGTAGATATGGATGAAAGAAAAAGGCAGTAAAAACCCTTTCACTGTTTTCTCTAGTAAAAGTTAAATTATCCAACCTAAAAGGGATGAGGAGAGGCTACTGATTCCAGGAAAGTAGGGAAAAAGGAAGAAAATCTGAAAATATGGAGAAAAACCCTTACCTCAGAAGGTATTTTTAGGAAAAAAAATGTTTGAATTATTTTTTTTTGCCATAATTTATAAACCACTTGTATGTTTTCTTTTAAAATACTGTTTTCAGCTGAAAACCTGAAAGCAAAAGCTAAAATAACACTTTTGAACAACCTGTAGTGCTTCAGCAGTGATTCTCAAACCTCTTTGGCCTATTGGTGTGATCATATGCTTTTTAGAGGCTTTTGTGTGGCTCATGTAGCACTGAAGCTTTTGATTGTCACCACTATAAATTATAGCCTAGGTTTGTAGGCTGTGATTTAGTATCTTTTGGGGATGAGTTTTCAGGGATCAATGTTTGAGTATTGCTGATGTAAAAATCCATACAGCTGTGCTTTTCACCTTTTAGAAACCTTTGAGGAACCCTCTGGTTGATCACTGCTGGCCTATACCACTCCTGACTCCTGCCAGGCTTCCCAGAATATCTGCTGCAGATGGACTTGAAATTCTGGCAGATCTGATCTGTACAAGCATCAATATCCATTTTAAAGCAGCTTTTTCCCTGCCTTTCATGAGTCATTGCAACACCAACATCCCTCTCCATCCTGGTATTAGCCCCTGCATTCTTCTCAGATCATTCCCAGCTCTGTTGGTCCCTGGATCCAGGACATTTGAAAGTCCAGTGACCATGCCCTGGGCCTCCAGTCAGTGCTGCACAGCCCCACGTGGATGTTAGTGCTCAAACCTCAACACAGTGCAAGGATGAAGCTAATTGTGTGTTGGTGTAGTGAGGATCTGTGGCACAGATGTCCTGGTGGGCATCAGATATTGGGAAGGAGTTGTTCCCTGTGAGGGTGCTGAGACACTGGCACAGGTTGCCCAGAGCAGCTGTGGCTGCTCCATCCCTGGGAGTGTTCCAGGCCAGGTTGGATGGGGCTTGGAGCAACCTGGGCTAGTGGAAGGCTAGTCTGAGTTTTCTCCCCCTGACTTTTTTTGCTTGTATGAGCCCACAAAATCATTCCAGCCTGCCCCAAGAGGAGCTACAGGCTGTCATTGCCATTGGCCTTATAAATTATCCACCTAGAGATAGCCAAATGATGGAATTCAGGCCAGGGGAGAACATAAAAGGAGCAGAAATGGTGCAATGAATGCTAAGTGGGCCTTCTGCCCAGCTATACTCTGACCCACTGCAGGAAATTCCTTGGCATTGATTTTTTGGAGGGCCTGCCTAGCTGCCTTGTCCTTGTGAGGCTCAGAAGGACATTCGCATGTCTGAATTAGCTTCCCTGGCACTGCATCCCCCTGTCTGCACTCTGGGATTGAGGATGCTCCAGTGTGCTGCTGTCCAGCTTTGCTGCTGGAGTCAGGAACTTTCCATCTAAGGGTAACTTCCAAATTCCATGTAAGCAGAGCTTATATAGTTTTGGAACTGCACTTGTTGCTGTGCCCACATTAAAGCAAACCCTTTCTTGGCTGTGCCTTGGGAAGGTGAGGATTCACTGTAGGGCAGCCCTACCTGTAGGTTATTGTGCAGCCTGACAGACTTAGCTGGCAGCTATGGAAGTTTAGTCCTGTGGAACGCTAAAGGCCTATTTGTATTTCAAAAGCCACAGAGTTTCCTCTAGGTTTAAAAATCCTTTATCCATGTAGCATAATTTAGTAGCTTAAAGAGCTTCCTCAGGATTAGCAGAGGGAGGGAAATTAAAGTACTGCATAAAATAAATTGCAGAGAACCTGATTTCATAGAATCACAGAATGGTTTGGGTTGGAACGGACCTTAAAGACCATCTAGTTCCACCAGCTGCCATGGGCAGGACCAGGGAGGTGATTCTGCCCCTGCACTCGGTGCTGGTGAGGCCATACCTTGAATCCTGTGCTCAGTTCTGGGCCCCTCAGGTCAGGAGGGACATTGAGGGGCTGGAGCAGGTCCAGAGAAGAGCAACGAGGCTGGTGAAGGGACTGGAGCACAAGTGCCATGAGCAGAGGCTGAGGGAGCTGGGGGTGTTCAGCCTGGAGAAGAGGAGGCTCAGGGGAGACCTTATCACCCTCTGCAACTCCCTGACAGGAGGTTGGAGTCAGGTGGGGGTTGGTCTCTTCTCCCAGGCAACCAGCAGCAGGACAAGAGGGCACAGACTCAAGCTCTGCCAGGGGAGGGTTAGGTTGGATATTAGGCAGGGATTTTTTACAGAGAGAGTGCTCAGGCATTGGAATGTGCTGCCCAAGGAGGTGGTGGATTCACCATCCCTGGAGGTTTTCAAGGTGAGCCTGGATGTGGCACTTAGTGCCCTGGTCTAGTAACCACAGTAGGGTTGGACTCGATCATCTTGGAGGTGTCTTCCAACCTGGTTGATTCTGTGAGTATCTGCCTGGCAAGCCTGATGTTTGTGCTGTATTACCTGTGCTGTTGCTGTGTACATGCAGGATACACGAACCCTTTGCACGTCAGCCCAAAATCCTGCAGAGGGGCTGAGCTCTGTGTGTGCATCGTGCTGGGAGCATTTCTGCCACAGACACATATTGAAGCGTCATATTGAAGCATTTATTCCACTGCTACAAGCAGGATCAGACAGGAGGCTGAAGGAGAAGGGGAAAGCATAGCAAAGCAGTGATCGTGCCCAAAGGTTAATAGCTGGGTGAGGTGAGCAGGAGTGTGCACAGGAGGTGAGCGACATTCCCGTCTCGCTTCGCTCCCTCCCTCTGCCTCCTGAAAACCTTCAGTGTGTCGCTGTAATATCTGAGAGACAGCCTTTGGATCAGCCACAGGCTTACCTAAAGCTGCAGTAAGGTTTTTTTTTTTTTACTTTCCCAGCATTAGTGTTCCCTCCACAAAGCTGTCAGGCACATAAGCATCCCTGGAACAGCAGAGCAGCTGCTGTGGTTTATCCTGCTCAACTCTCACAAGAAAGCACATTTTAACCTCTTCCCAGGGAGTTGCTGCTCGTGTGTGTGTGTCTGCTGGGGAGATGGATCCCAGTTCTGGGCAAGTTCAGCTCCTCTGGGCAGTTTCTCTGTGTTTGACTCCTTGGAGTTAGGCAGTAAAAGTGATGGTAAGGTGCAGGACTAGGAGCCAAATTCAGCTCACATGGAAACTTTTTGCCATGAGGCATCACAGTGAATTCACATTTTGGGTGAAAAGACCTCTATGCACACCTAGTTGGTGAGCCAGCAGCATTGAAGAAGTGATAAAATAACCTCTGGGCACCTTCTTGGTCTGCAGATAATTTTTTTATTTCCTCATTGGTATTCTGTGGTGGAATTTGATACATTAAATACCCACGGGGAAAATTGAGGTTCTTTTTCAGGCAGTGTTATGATGTTTGCTTAACCAACTGCAATTGTCTTCCCAATTGATGGCAAGATGGATGAAAATGCCAATAAATTTGGAATGCAGCGAATCAATTCAATTGATTTATCCATAATTAGCTAAAGTAGCCTTAATCACCCTTAGGTATCCATGGAAATGGGTAAGGTGCTGTCAGCACAAAGCAGAGGAGGTTCCCATGCTGCAAACTGTAAGACACTCTCAAGTGCCTGAGAAGATTTTGCCAAATTCAGTCAGAAGTTTCACTCTTTTCAGGGAAATTTACCTGTGACAGCTTTTCCCATTAATTACTTATTTTAGTGATTTCCCTTTCCAGAGTGGATGTGTCTGAAAAGAGCAGAGCAATAGGAATAAACGTCTTCTGCTTTACTGATTTTTATCACTGCAAAAACTGGCTGAATTCCCATGTAAGATCAAGTCAAAACAAGAACTAAGGTGGCATCTCAGGTGTTGAGGCACTGACACAGGTTGCCCAGAGCAGCTGTGGCTGCTCCATCCCTGGGAGTGTTCCAGGCCAGGTTGGATGGGGCTTGGAGCAACCTGGGCTGGTGGGAGGTGTCCCTGCCCATGGCAAGGGGTGGGACTTAGATGGGCTTTGAGATTTCTTCCCACCCAAACCATTGCATGATTCTTATCTTTCCAGAGGATAAGGTGATGATATCTGTACCGTAGCAAAGACTTTTTGCATTATAATGGAAGTTGCTTGTTCATAGCTCACCTGATGGCAGAGATTCCTTCCAGCAGCACCACAGCGAATTACATTTGGTTTAAATTTACAAGGTCTGTTGCAGTTCCTGCCAAATACCCTAATCTAAACTGCCTCTTTGAGTTTGGTAGGTCTTCTTCCTTTGGAATATGAACTTTGGGTTAGAGGAATAGTAATGCTGTTCCCTTGCAATAGATGCTGCTTCCCCAGTGTTGTAGCCTTAGCTGAAAACTCCTAAATTAAATTGTCTTCTAGCATTTCCATTAGAAAACACTATTTCCAAGCTTTTATGGCTCTGCTATAAAATTCTCGAGGTGGTAAAATTTAGTGCATATGGTTATATCCATGGCTGGAGTTTTATCTTAGATAACATTTCAGGATACAGAGTTTACTGGTGCTGTTGAAAAAGGGTGTTGGAGTCTAAAGCTTCTTCTTGCCTGCACGCAGAGTCGTCCAGAAAGCACAGCCTAGACTTCAGGCAAGTAGTCATGACAGGAGGAGAGTGAGGACAATCAGATCCAGGTTGTCCAAGGCTGTCCCCATCCCTGGAGAGACTCAAACCCACCTGGACACAGCCCTGAACAACCTACTCCAGAGGCACCTTCCACCCTCAACTTGTTTTGGGGGAAAACCACAACACTGTGCCTGTTACACAGCACTTATTATTGGTAGTCAGACCACAAGTTTGTCCTTCAGCGCTTTGTAACTTGCTGTTATTTTTCATTCCTGTGTCCCCATTGTTTTAGAGGATGCCTAGCTTGGAATATAAATCAAGGGAGAGCTATCAGTGATCATAGATAATATGCTAAAGCTGTTTCTGAAATATTTATTAGGAAACAGGTTAATAAAGTGCCATGGTGCACCTGGGCTGGTGTGGAGGAGACGTTCTGAGGAGATTATGCTAATGTGAGTATTTAGTAGCAGGTCTTCCTTGGGATTACGCTGTGCTATTATCATTGTCAGCTCAGGAATTGGAATTCAAAAGGCAGCAAATGATCAAGGATTTTGTTCCTTCTTTTTTGCAGTTTTGACTGCACTTGAGCCCAATGAATCTGCTGTTAGGCTGCTACAAGACTGTTATAAGGCTGTTAGGGTCGTAGGCTGTTACAAGGAATCTCTTCCACACTTTTGAAAGGGATGGACTGAGATGTCTTAAGTATAAAGAAGTGTAAAATGAAATTAATTCTGAAAAACTTCATTTGGTTTTGTTCCTTCTTTTTTGCAGTTTTGACTGCACTTGAGCCCAATGAATCTGCTGTTAGGCTGCTACAAGACTGTTATAAGGCTGTTAGGGTCGTAGGCTGTTACAAGGAATCTCTTCCACACTTTTGAAAGGGATGGACTGAGATGTCTTAAGTATAAAGAAGTGTAAAATGAAATTAATTCTGAAAAACTTCATTTGGGCTGGGCAGTTGTCAGGTCTGGAGGTGTGAGGTGAAGTGAAGAGAACATCACCAGAACAGAAAGCAAAAAATGCAGGAAAGGAGCAAACTGGGGGGAGATGCAAGGGGGAAAATACCTTCCTGCTTATTTTGTATGATTTTGGCTTGCATTTCGTTGGGAATGATGCTGGGGAAGGGGCTGGAGCACAATCTGATGAGGAGAGGCTTTGGGAGCTGTGGGGGCTGAGCCTGGAGAAATGGAGGCTCAGCATGGACCTTCTTGCTCCCTGCATCTCCCGGACAGGAGGTTGGAGCCAAGTGTGGGTCAGTCAGTCTCTTGTCCCAGGGCAGAAGTGACAGGAGGAGAGGGAACAGCCTCAAGTTGTGCCAGAGGAGGTTTCTGTTGGGTATTAGGAATCATTTCTTTACAAAAAAAGCCTTGTACAGCCCTGGCACAGCTGCCCAGTGCTGAAGTCACCTTCTCTGGGTGGTATATAACAGCTGTGTGGATGTGGCACTTGGGGACATGGTTAGTGGTGGCCTTGGCAGTGCTGGGGAATAGTTGGAGTTTTTGATCTTAGAGGCCTTTCCCAGCCTTAATGTTTCTGTGATTCTATTTGACATGAACAAGTTACACATGTGAGGTCACTAGGTGCTCTTTGTGCTCCTGGGTTGAAGGAATCATCCAGTCACACTGCATGTGATGCCAGTGGAGAATTGCCTGTGGGAGCGTATTAAATACCAGTTTTAATTCATACATAAAAATCTTGTTTAAAGCTGAATTGTCCTTGGAAGACTGAGCCATTGCAGAAGAATGTGCAGCTATTTGAGGTGATTACTGTTTAAAGGGAGGGTTTGCTGTGCTGTACATGCCTTGCTGAGCATTTGTTCAGGTTTGGGCTTTGCACTGGGATTTCAAGGTCTAGGTCTGTTGTTTCATACCCAACCTGACAAGATAAGAGCAGTCTGTCTCATACAAGCACACTAAATTTGTCTCCCAGAGAGGCAAAAGCTCAAGCATGGAAAGCATGATGATGTGCAGGAAGGCTGATCAGCTGTAGGAAAGCATTCATTATCCTTCCATCTAAATTAACTGGAATGACATCATAATAGTGCCTTTTAGATCCTCACTCCAAATTCCCTCTCGTTTATCAAATTATCAGCTAAACCCAAATTATTTTAAGCTGTATCTTTGTATTCTTGTTTAGATAATTATTCTGTCCCTAGGGAAGTCATTTGCTTGTTCTTTTTTCTCCCTTTTTTTGATGTTTGCTTAAGGAAAAATCCTTGGAAGGACATTCCTGGGTTGTATTGTTTCCTATTTTTCTGTCATAAATATTTTGCATAGCTACTTAGAGTGTAAGTGTGAATCCCTGGAGATAATTAAATCATGTACAAAATGACATAGACTGCACAAATGGTTCACTTTTGGAATATCTCGAGATGATTTCTCCAGAACAGAGGCTGTTTGATCTGTGTGTGTGTGTTTGCTGATGCCAGAGCTGTGCTGCAGCATCCTACCTCCAGCTTTCCTCAGCTGCTTTAGCACTTCCACATCCTTCCCAGCCATGTGAGGAGCTGAGGGGAAAGAAATGGGGCACAGAATATTTACAAACATGTGAGCAAATCTGGGTACTTAACTAATTAAGAGAGAGAATGGAGGAAAAAGGAACGACTGTACCTGAGAAAGAGAAAGAATGAGTTGTTTGGCACAGTGACTACTGTTCCATTTATAAATCGAATCCCTTTGTCCCTTCTTCATTTACAGCTGCTGCTGGGAGTCAGGATTTGATGTATGTTAGAAGCCTCCTGGAGTCAGTGGGGTTGTTTGCAGGGGGGAAAAAAAGAACCTCTTAGAGAACTGCAGCATCAAACCATTCGTTGTGGCACTATTAGAGGAGCAGTCTCTGAATCCACAAACCAATTAGCCACCAATGGGCCTAGTGGAAGTGAGGAATAATCAATAACAGGAAAAACCCCCAGAAGTCAGGAAAAAACCCCAGAAGTCAGGAGCTGCACCTGAGGGTCATGAAGCAGCAGCACATTGCTGGGTGTATTGACCCTGGAGTGAGAGCCACAAATGAGAAATTCCTCCATCGCCTTTTCTCTTGCTTCTCTCACCTGAGCTCTCAGCCACAGTTTTATGTCACACTCAACGGGTGGTGACCTAAACAGGATTCCAGGCAAGGCCCTGCCAGGGCCAAGGAGATGAGAAGAAATAGTTCATATCTGACATGAACTTAGATTAGCTCTTATCCTAGTACAACCCTGACAGAGCTTTCTGCATCATGATACCACTTGGATGCTCCACTCTCCTGCCCACACTTC
>NW_008655355.1:0-6557 GCF_000695815.1 Acanthisitta chloris | reverse complement strand
TCCTGCTGGATCTTGGAGAACTGATAGAGGTCTTATCAGGAAATACACTAACAGCATGAAATAGCAGGAAATCCTGATCATGGAGAGAAGGCTCCAGGGAGACCTCAGAGCCCCTTGCAGTGCCTAAAGGGGCTCCAAGAGAGCTGCAGAGGGACTTGGGACAAGGGATGGAGGGACAGGACACAGGGAATGGTTCCCACTGCCAGGGGGCAGGGATAGATGGGGTGTTGGGAAGGGATTCCTCCCTGTGAGGTGCTGAGGCTCTGGCACAGGTTGCCCAGAGCAGAACCAGCTGTAGCTGCCCCATCCCCTGGAGTGTTCCAGGCCAGGCTGGATGGGGCTTGGAGCAACCTGGGCTAGGGGAAGATGTCCCTGCCCAGGGCAGGGAGTGGAACTGAATGGTCTTAGAGGTCTCTTCCAACCCAAACCATCCTGTGATTCTGTGATGTAAAACCTCCCTGTGATGGAAGCTCTCTAAACACAGGGTAAGGGCACAATCCCTACTTCAAAGGACCAAACTACAACAGCAGAGACAAGACAAAGCTGCAGTTGATTTGGGAGGTATTCCCATCCCCACCACCTCCTGGGGCTCAGCACACATTAACCTCACCAGTCTAGGGTGTAATTTTGTTGTTTGGTAGGTACTTACGCCCTGTAGCAATGGTCATTCTTCCTTCCACATATCCTGAAGTGACTTCCTTCTGTAATCATATTCCTTCTATTCACATCACATCATAGGAAATGTTAATTTCCTTCTTTTAATTGGGTTGATAAAGTCTTTTGTCTCACAAATCTTTCCCAATGCATTAGCATTAGGTTCTGTTGTTTCACACAGCAGCAAAGCACATTGTGTTTGGGCCCAGGCTCTGAACTCCTCTCTTTTCCAAGGTTTAACTTTTGTGTCCCTTCCTGACATGGATAATATATTCTTTTGTTAGTCCAAACTCAATTTCAAGTGAAGATCTCCTTCTTATGCACATGCAACTGGAAGCTAATCTTCACTGTTAATTATGGCAAGATAAGGGATGGCACTGCAGAGTGATGCTCTCCGTCTGAGCCAGGTTGGATGAGGCTTGAGCAACCTGCTCCCAGAGGGTGGGAGATGTCCTTGCCCAGGGCAGGGGTTGGGACTAGGTGATCTCTAAGGTCCATTCCAACCCCTTAACATACTAGGAAACTATGAGTAAGAGAGAGTTGTGATGAGTTGTCTGTTGGCCCAGTGATGTCCAAGTCCACCTTTCATCCTTGAGTGTGTTCCAGCAGCCAACTCATTTTTCTCCAGTACAGAACTGTTTGGTTTAATTCTGCCCATTCTGAGGAGCCAAATTTCCCTCAGTATTGCCTTTTCTCTGACTTGGACAATGGAGTTACTGAAAATTTTCAATACCTGCTTTGGAGGAGGAGGAGGATGAGGATGATTAAACACCTGGAATGCTACATAAAATACTTCTGCTTCATCTTGCAACTTTTATTTGGTCATAAACCTGAACCATTTTCACGTTCACGAGTTGCAGCAAAGTCCCCAGGTGCTAACACACCACTGAGTAGGTTATGGCCAAGGATTCATTGAGCAAAATGGTTTTTTTTCTATGAAAATTTTCTCATCAGAGTAGTTTAGTTCTGTCTGATTAACCATACATCTGGGTGTTGGACCACAGTGGTGAAGTGATGCCAAGTTAATCATCTTAAGCATCAAAATTGTTCCTTTACTTGATTAATGTGTCTATCTCTATCCCATGTGCCTGGGAGCTTTGTCCAAACACTCCTGGAGCTCTGTCAGGCTGTGCCCACTGCCCTGGGGAGCTGGGCAGTGCCCAAACACCTCTAGGGGAGCAACCTTTGCCTAACATAGATATATTGGTCTCCTAACACATATTTCCTATATATTTCTCTTGGGTCACCATTCATTTAGCTAAACATTTTCAGTAAGGATCATTAGGTATCTTAAATTCAGCAAAAGCTCATTCTAGCTGCCTCTTCTGGGTTGTTTGAATAATTTTAGTGGTTGTTTGTCAGCCTGGGAGAAGATTAACTCTGATATTTGCATTCAGTGGTAGATCGAATTGTTAGTGGGATGAGGGAAAAGGGTAGTAGATGTCCTGAGTGATCTTCATCATTGCTGGGGCTTCAAGGAGACCTAAATCTCCCCCACAGCCTGCCCAGGAGCCAATATCTGATCTGTCTGGGCATTACCTGGCATATACTAGCAAAAATCCCAAGTTTTCAGGAGGAATCTAATGTTTGTTTTGAAAACACATAGTGCCATGGTCTAGTAACCACAGTAAGGTTGGACTCGATGATCTTTGAGGTCTCTTCCAACCCAATTGATTCTGTGATTGTCCTTCAACTGCATTTGTATTGTGCCATAAGTAAAGTAGCTATTGCCTCATGTGTTTTGCTTGACCTGCAAGGGAGAACGCAACCAGTTGCAGGACTAGGTTGGGTACCTCACTCTGGTGCTCTAACTGTGGTGCTCTAACTTGAAAAATACACATACTTTCCCTAATAAACTGAATTTTTAATGATCTCTTGATTACCACAAGATATTTTAAAGACAAGTGATTTTATCCCAAACATTCCTTCTGTTTTTCTGCATATGCTAATTCACTTGATTAATCTTGAGAACATCTGCATATAATTCTGTCTCTTTCCCAGTGCTGAGCTCACGCTGCTCTTCGAGTCACAGCCTCACATTTCCCTTCCCAGACAGGCTCAGGTTTTTGTGTCTAATTGGGATGCCAAATATACAAAGGTACCACAGAAGAGTGTGCAATTATGTAATTTTCTCTTGATCTTTCAGAGTCTTCCTGAGAGCAATTAATCAGTATGCGGATATGCTAAACAAGAAATTCCTTGATCAAACCAACTTTGAGCTACAGGTAAGAAAAACCCCACCAGTGTCTGAGGAACTGGTGTCACTGTCATGAATTCCTGCCCTTAAACACATCATTTTGGGCATTGTTTGTGTTGCTGTGAGCCCCCAGTTATCCCAGTTAAGCCGTTTCAGGCTCAGCAGGTGTGTGTGATCTGTTTGTTCCTTGTGGGTCTTGTCATGGAATCAGAGTCACAGGATGGTTTGGGTTGGATTTTCACTTGAGTCATCAAAACACCACGAATTAGGAGTTGTAGCTGGGAAATATTTCATGGCAACATAAAGACAACAAGGAGGTGTATTAAGAAGATATCAAGAAACACCTTCTCTGTGGTGTCTGTTATTTTTCTCCTTGAAATATTTATGTGCATAATTTAGAGACTTTTAAGTTGTTTTGTAGATGTGCAGGGAAACATTTCAGAGGATTAATGGTGTCTCTTCTTGTCATTTTGGGGCCTTTCAGCTCTGGAACAACTACTTCCACCTGGCTGTTGCTTTTCTCACACAAGAGTCCTTACAACTGGAGAATTTTTCAAGTGCTAAAAGAGCAAAAATACTTAACAAGTAAGTCCTGTTCATCACCTAAATCAGGGGCAGGAACTTGAGGCCTATTGACATAATTGTAGTCTAATTTCTTAGCTAAATCTCTTCAAATTGAGGTGTAATCATGGAATAATGAAAGGCTGGGTTTAAAAACATGAATCAAGGATTGCTACCCTGGAATCAAGATCTGAATGACATGATTCAGTGCTGATGAAGACTGTGTTTCATCCTGCAGCCTGTTCATGAAGTCAAGACTTTTCCAGGAGTATTAGCACATCACAAAACTGAATTTTTCAATCACTTTAGCTTTGTGCTTGTTCTAATCTCATTTTACTCCTTACTGCTTAATCCCTGAGGGCCTTTTAGAGGGAATTTTTGGAGCTACAGCCAGTTGCACTGGGATAGCCCTGAAGAATGGGTTTGGATAACTGCAGTTTTGTCCACTTTGCTGATTCAAAGGGATTTCATTCCCTGTCTCCAGCCAGGGAGCCTGAGCCACCCCTGTGCTACTCAGCATCCCACAGCAAATGGAAGCTGTCAGAAGGGAAGAAAATAAGGAAATGAGGCTGGAACATGAGCATTTTGTTTAATTATAGTGTCAATAAGGTTGGAAAAGACCTCCAAGATCATTGAGTCTAACTTGGCACTGCCAAGGCCACCACTAACCATGTCCCCCAGTGCCACTTCCACATGGCTGTTAAATCCCTGCAGGGATGGTGATTCCACCACTGCCCTGGGCAGTTGTTCCCATTCCCCACCACCCTCTGAATGAAGAAATTTTCCCTAATATCTAATCTAACCATTCCCTGTCACAACTGGAGTCCATTTTCCCTTGTCTTATCAATATTTCTCCTAACTTTTCACTCATGTCCCACAGTAGTGACCTTATCATTCCTTAACCAGACACTGGGGAAAGCCAAGTTACATATTTCCAGACACACTGTGTGGATGCTTCTTTTGTGTCATAATATTTGGAAAGGGCAGCTCCAAAAGCAGTGTGTTCCCATAGTCAGGTCACAGGTGCTGCAGAAAAATGGGGAGTCTCAAGGCTCTGATTCCCTGGGCTCAGGCTCCTTGCATGCACAATATGTATTATGTGTCTTTACAGAGAGAAGGTGCATTTTGTATCACTTCACCTTGGAAATATATTTCTGTATATCATTGGGATGAGAGAAATCACAGTGGGGGGGAAGAGTTCATCGCTGCAGTGATGTGTTTTTAAAGGCTTTTTGCTTTCACCGTGTGGCTCGCAGGCTTTGCACAGAAAATTCAGGCAGGCTTCTCCACCCCATCCTATTTTTTGGCAGCCAAGTTTTGCCCTTCAAACTCCTCCACTCCACCCTGAGTTTTGAGGACTTTCCATTGGAAGCTTTACCTGAGCCTTGAAAGAGAATCTTTAAGCACTGTAGGATCTGATCTATGCACCTGTGGCTCTTGAGGCATGATGAAACAGGAATATTTACAAGTTCAGTGGAAAAGTGATGTCAGGCAGAGCTCAGGTTTGGGGGCTTGGGTTGTAGCTGCCATAAATAACTGTGCAGTTAGAGGTTTGCAGGAGGAGATTGAGATTTACCTGTAGGAGCAGGTAAATTCCTTCTGATTTAGGGACATGGAGATATTACTGGAGAGCCAGATAAATTCCTTTGGATGTCAGGAAATGGAGATGGTATTTTGGAATATTAATTGCATTCAGAGTCCCTTTGCATTCTCTCTGCCCAACACTGGTGTGCACCTACGTGTGCTTTGGGTTTCAGCCCAGACTCCTGACCTGAACAAAGCACCAACAGCTGAGCTGTAATTGGGCTGGAAATTGCTGTCAAATACATTTGTGGACTGCTAATCCCTCTTTGTCAGGATGGGAACCTCAGGCAGAACTGTTCTTGGAGTGATTTTTCTCTTTACCAGAGCAGTATTTCTTGCTGAGGAAATCCAAGAGATCAACAGAGATTTCTCACTGCTAGTAGGAGTAAATAGATGAAGTCATTTGAAGTGGTTACTTAATGAAGTTTGCTAAATTGTAAATCTTTGTTTGTAATGAATTTACAAATTGTTATTTTCAGTTTAATCATGTTTTGAAGACAGGAATCAAGATGATAAATGCTTCAAGAGGCAATAAATGTGTGGTCTGGAGGCACTAACTTTCGTTGCTCTCTACCAGTTCTGTGCCAATAGGGCTGTGATTAATCAGTTCCTCCAATATCACACTCATCTTCTAAAGGATATATTTCAATTAATATGTCAAATATTTCCTCATTAGAATGTAATGATTGTAATTTGTAGGTTTTGCTAAACATTGCATTGCAGCATGGATAAAAACAGAGTCTTAATGATGCAGAAGATTCCCTTTAATCCCTGCTAATGACAGGGTGTCTCACTGTGATCTCACAGAAATCCCACAGGTTGCCGCGTGGTACATTTTCTCTCCTCTTATGATTTAGGTAATGATCTTCTACTCACAAATATTCCATGGAGCAAATACCTTCTTGGAGCTCGTTATGGTTCTGATCCTGCCATTAACGAAGGCAGTGGGGTGTTCTCCATTCATTAGGTTTTGCTGGTGTTAATGTGGAGAGGGAGTGGGATACAAAAGGAACCCTGATGGGAAGTGTGAGGCCTTGGTGCCACCAGGTTTGGAGTGAAGCAGAGCCACAGTTGGTGGGATGCTGGTGGATCAGCTCCCCACCTCTGCCTGGCTCCTTCCCTGCCTGAGACCACAGAATCATGGAATTGTTGAGGCTGGAAAAGGAACATTCTGCAGAGTTTGATGTTTCCAGGTGCATTGCTGAGATAATCTCAGTAGCGTGGGTTCAACTTGGAGAACCTGCTCTGTAATTCCACCTATTTTTGAATGATCAGATGTCAAAATCAGATTTTTCTGCTTAAATGTATTAGATTTCTTGGATTTTTTATATTTTAATGGTGGCTTTGTTTTCCTCTTCAAGGTATGGTGACATGAGGAGGCAGATTGGGTTTGAAATCAGGGACATGTGGTATAACCTGGGTAAGTAGCCTGATGCTTTCCCTCAGTGTTCCTATAAACCAACTTGGTGGATTATTCCTGGAAATACTCAAGGCCAGGTTGGATGGGGCTTGGAGCAACTTGAGCTGGTTGAGAATGTCCCTGCCCATGGCAGGGGGATGG
>NW_008655354.1:109028-135522 GCF_000695815.1 Acanthisitta chloris | reverse complement strand
ATTTTTATTTTTTTTTAGAGCAAATATTTTTTAAAGCAAATTTTCTTCTACTGGCAGTTTTTTCAGGGTTTGCTTTGTATTTTTGTGTAGGTATGCCTGAGTATTAGCAATTGCTGTTGTCTGTACTCAGGGTAAGAGTCTTGGGCATGGCAGTGAAGGAGAAATTGCATTTGGACCATAGACCTTTTTCTGGATCTCCCTACAGCAGTTCTGAAGATCAGAGGCCCGTTGTTCTTCTGATGTTTCTAACCTATGGTTTGTTGATGCAGAAGTTGCCTATTGTTAAATTACCACTATCACTTAGTGCTGTAAAATCAAGCTATCAAATTCTGTGAATCCTGCAGCTGCAAAGGAGACTGTGGCTCCCAAACCTGATTGCACTGAGGGCTGTGACATACTACAAAAATCCCAGCTGGAAAAAATGGTCTGTGCTGGTGCCATTTGTCTGAAGTTTTTTTTAAACTCAGTATTCAAAGAATATTTATGGTTAGCTACATACTACTATTATTAGTATGCAATGATTTTTTTAATTTGTGTTGAAAAGCATATTTATTTATGTCATACATGACTTAATCTTGTTCCCTGGACAATTATTGGCAGAATTCATTAACGTCATTGAGTGCAAGAGTGGGAAATAGGCAGTCCTTTTGCTAAGTGACTCTTACTGAAATAATCTGGGTTTGCCATTTGCTCTTTATCATTGCTCTTTATCATTGCTCTTTTTTTTTTACCCCCAAAGCTGAGAGTTATTTTAATTTCTTTTCAGTTAACAAGACTAAAAATTAACTTGTATTTTATTATGAACTGCATTCCTTCCTCTGGCTGCTCATTTCTCATTTTCTGCTGAGTCTTAATGTGCTAATAGGGAAAGTACCTTTGGACATCCGTTATAGTCAACAAAGCTCTGCAGTGCACAGATATAGAACACACCTTCCTTTTGGTACATCAGAATCCAGATTATCTGCATGTGGTAGACTAAAAAGGAGTTCTCCAATGAGTCAGCTGATTAAAGGCAATCCTATTCCCCAAGAGCTCTAATGCTGGCTGTTACAGCTATCTTCTGCACAAGGAGTACAGATCAGTGCTTCTTTCCTATCCTTGTGCTCCCTCACCAAAGTATCATGTTCTGCTTTTAACGCTCAGTTAAAGAATTGTAAAAATGCTGCTGTGATGTGGAAACAAAGAAGGTGGTGGGACAAATTCAGTACTTCCTGCAAGCAATTGCTGGGAACAGTCTACCAAATCTACACCTCTGATGGGAGCAGTGGCTTTTCTTTAATGACACTTTCAGGTGCTCCTGATTGTTTCCCTTAAAATAAATCAAAGTTATTATTCCTTAATTTTTGAGTGTCTTTCTTCTCCTCATCCCCCACTTAAGACCCCCAGTATTTTTTCACAGAGTATTTGATCCCTTGTTCCTTTCTCACCCAGCATGAAACTTCATACTCAGTTATTGGATGTGAATTGGGACAGGCAAAGGCAAAGCTGTGGACATGTTGGTGCAAATAAGCTAATGGTCCCGTTGTTGTGAGCCTAATCCTGTTTTATCCCACGTCTGTTTTTGCCTTTGGAGCAGCTCCCCTCGTGCATACGGAGACTGTGGGCACTCCCAGTGTGTCTGGTACTCTCCAGCCCAGAACCCAAATTAATTTCCATCTATAGCTGATGTTGTTGGTGGGGTTGAGAGCGCCCAAGGGCCAGCCAGCACTGCAAGATGTGAGAAGCAGAGCAAAATGTGAAATGCTACAATGGTTTGGAGGAGAGGAAGGCAGGTGGACTTCATTCACTGACTGTGGACAGCTCACAAGTATACCACAAGTCTACTTAGGTCCTCTGAGTGGAGAAATGAAGATGTATTCCTCTGCTAAATGCATAGGGAGAAAGTGCGCTTTCAGACACACTGCATTCAATTTCTATAAAAATAAATCTGAATTTTGGTGGGTTTTTTCTGCTTATTTTGATTCCCTCCCCTTTGCATTTACCTCTCACTCCAAGTTGATTTAGGTCCTCTCTATGCACAACCTTTATGCCAGAAGGTGACACCTTTGCCTTCATATACATAAATACAAACTGGCTAATTAAGTGTCAGCTAAAAAGCATTGCTGTTTTATATCCAGTGGAAATTTTCTGCCTGATTGCTTTGGGCATCACCTGGTCTAACTGTAACTGACTGGAGAAAGATTGCAGAGCTGCTACTCTGTGATGTTTACTTCATCCTGGCTGCTGGGAGAATTCTTTTAAGATGTGATTATTGAAGCAGCGAATGGATAAGACAGTGTAAAAACAATTGCTCTGAGTTTTAATACTGCACTGGGTGGTTACGTTAAAGCACTTGCACTTTGCGACAGCACAGCCTTATGGTTTGTCTCTTCTTGTGTCTGTGTCTCAGGGAGTTTGAGTTGCAGAGGTGTCAGCCAGCAAATAGTGCAAAAGGGCTGAGCAGACCAGGACTGCACCCTTGCATTGATCTATGGGATTCTATTTGGAAATCCAAACCTATACTCAGCCCTACTGAGAAGGACTCAGTTCATATGCTTCGTGAATCAACCTGCTGTTATCCCTTGCAACAAAGTAGAAGTAGGCTGAAAACGCTGCAGCTCTTCCCAGCTTTAAAAAAAAGTAAGGAAGTGCTTTCCCCACAGACAGAGTGATTGAAGTTCATGGGTGCTGATGGCATTCCTTCAGGAACAAGAACTCTTTATCATGTGGAGGCAGGCAGTAGTACAGAATAGGACCTGAGTTAATTGTCCAGTTGGAAAACCAGAATAGGCTCAGAAGAGACAGTACAAAGGAAAACACATGTGCAAGTTCTTGTGCCGTGGTTGAGATAACCTTTATGGATGGCTTTATAGAAGAGATATATTGTGTAGTTGCTGGAGAGACATGTTTTCTTTGTCTGCTTTGAATTTTATGAAGAGGATATGAAAGATGATGTCTAGCAATTCCTAATCTAACAGTAACTATAACACAAAGGCTTTTCTGACTTTGGTTTACTTCTTCTGTCTGCACTTTCTGCTATGATATATGTTAAACATTTGGGTGAGACATTAGAGCCTACAGTTCTGCTGAGACCCGTCTGGCCATAAATCTCTCCAGTCCTGCAGTGGTCAGGTTTTGCTCTTTTACTCAACAGTGACAAATTACAGACAACTTAAAGAGAGCTAAGTAAACCTGAGGTGCAGAGCACAGTACTCCAACTAACCACTCACCTTCATGATTTCCAGCATGTTTTGAAAAGCTGAGCAACTTCTGTTGAGTATGCCAATGGAAAAACTATTTTTGCAAACCACTGCCCATACCATAATCTTTTCCTGACAGAGACGTTGCTACATTTTGTGCAAGAAGTATTACAAGCCCTTCTGCACATCCTACAGAGAGAGATGTGTCACTTTGTGCTCTTTGGGATTATCACTCAGCAGCAGAGACACAGATCCTGATGTGTAAGCAACAGGTGAGGTGGAGATGTGGGACCTGGGGTCAGTTCAGCTGCTGACAAGCACTGAAACAGAGATGAAGGAAAATTGAGACATATTTTTTCCCAATTCTATCCTTGGTAGATCTGCATAATTTCCATGGCTGTTGGTCAGTGCCTATTACTTTGGGAAAAACTCCTAGCTCTTCAAACTTGAGAATGGCATAGAAGGTCCCTGAAAATCCTTATGAAAGACATGGGAATGCAATAAAGCCAAAGGGGAAACAAAGCAAGTAGATTTCAGTTGAAGAATTTCATAAAGGCCTTTTTTTTCAGGAGAAAACCAATTGTATAGCAGAGGAATGTGAAATATGTGCTAGGATGCAGTCATAGCAAGAGATATTCTTTTCTGCCTATCACTGCTTCCTTCAATAAAGATACATTGTCAGTTAAAGACTTGCTTGCCTGTAGCATGAAAAAAAATTGCTCAAAACTGAAGCTGTTCAGATGTTCTACATGGAGGAATAGTATTGGTTGTACTAGATTCATGGGCTGATATAGTAACTAGGAGATTGTAAATAAAAAGAAAGTTGTAGGAACTTGGTTTTGAGCTCATCATAGTTAATCCAGAGTCTGGATAAGTGAGAGCTGAATAGACTTTGCATACACTTTTATGTCAGTTGTGGTACTCTTAGCAAGTAGTTCCATGGCAGTTTCTTACTCTTCATTTGTTAATCAAGAAGTATCTTGCTACAAGTGTCAGCTGGTGGCACACATTACAGGTTTGGGTTTGTTTTCCTTCTGACAAAATTTATTCTGTCGATCAGCCACAAAACTATAAAAATTTCAGGACCAGACCCTGGTTTTGTGGCATGCACACTATATATTCATCTTTCCCATGGACAGTATCAACACTGTGTGACTTGGCATGTTCTGATGCATCTTTGTTGACATCCAGCTGCAGTAACACTGAGTTTGTAGTTGGATGTCTTTTCAAGCACTTGCTAGTAAAGGGCTGCAGTAGAAGTGAGAGCTGGTTGTGCAGTTTAGGAAACTGGGTGCAGTGACTTGGAGGCTGACAGAGAAAAATAAGTTTGTAAATATTAGAGCTTTAAAAACAAACAAACAACCTCCCCTTCTTCCCTCCCCCGCCAAGAATATTCCTATTTTAAAGATCATTCCAAAATAATGTTCAGATATTTTATTCCAAATAAGTGTTTTGTCCAGCAGGGGGTTAAGTGTGTTTTGCAGACAGAAAAGAGACACATAATACACTTAGAGAATTTCATGCATTAATGAAACTTAGAGAGCTTTAAAATCACCATTAATTTTGTTAACATTTGAATTAAAAACTGTCTGAGGCAAAATGGCACATACTATTTTGTTTTGTTCCACTTTCCTGTTTTCATCATGCAAGAATCAAATGTGTTTATTTTACTGGCAATATTAAGATAATCATATGATTTTAAGTAAGTCTTTTGAGATTGTTTGCAAGTCTTTGCTCTTCTGCATGTCTGCTTCCTCCCAGCTGGGGGCTGGCTGTTGTATGGAAAGGCCAACTACGTCACGGAAAAGCCCTGTCTCTGATCAGATGGGCTTAATATAAACCAGGTTTGTGGAGAAAGAATTAAAGAGGCAGTCCCAAAGCAGGAGAGGATTTACTCCAGCAGAGCGGCTCAGTGTGCTCAGCCTACGGAGAGAGAAGGGCAGCACGAGCAAAGGACCAGACTGCCTGGAGGAGCCTGGCACAAGTAAGGCAAAGTGGGTTTGGACCCAGTCCTTTATTGAAGGTACTAGAGACCCAGACAGCTAAATGCAGTACAGGGTACCAAAACCAGTTTGAACTTAGAATGCAGCTTGTGACAGGGACTCGTTTGGTTTTGTTTAATGAAGGATAATAATCTGTTAGGAGCAAAATCATAAAATGTTCATGTTTGTGGCAGTTTTGTGAGTGACTGATTATTGCTGGTTGAGAGCTGTGCTGTGTTGTTTGACTGAATCAGAGCTGGCTTTTCTTCTCTGGTCTTTTCAATGTGGATGCTGCAAGGGAAAATGCATTTTAAAATTCAACCTCAGTAAATACTTGTTTGTGAAGCAGCCTTTGCTGAGTATGTGACTTCTAGTTTAAAGATATTTCTTGCCAACAAAGTTACTGTGACTAGGACCTTGCAAATGATCTCATTTTGCCCCAAAGTGCTGTGCATCACAGAGAAAATATTGCATATGCTGTATTAAGTTCAGACAGTGCTTTTTCTGTATATTTGTCCTGTGTCCAGCTGTGCATTTATTCACAGAAGTTTTCAGAGAGTTTTGTGTGAAGGATAGCAATTTGTATGTGTTGATTTGATGCTTTGCTGTACTTTTTATCATTCATCGCCTATTATTCAGGTCTGAACGTGGTTGGGTGCATTTTATGGGCAATTATCCTCTTCACTAATATGAAGGAGAGAGCTGAGAAACATCAGATATATGGCAAAAAATAAAAATGTTTAAATAACTGTCAGTTTGTGTGCTGGAATGCACCAAAGTAACTTTCCTAAAAATGGTATCTATTGGCTTGTGAGAATGACATCACTGTTCTCTGCTCCAAGCAAGGCATAAGAGAGTTTGATGAGTAAAATGTAATTAAGAGCAATGCTTAGTAAGAAGAGTGAACTGATCTGAGTGTACAGTAAATTAAGTTATTGATTTAATATGTATAAATTTATGAGCCTTTTCTCCCAGTGATAGCTCTGTAGCTGCTACAACCTGCATCTCCTCGGAAAAACTGTTGGTCTTTACTACATCCTTACCAGCCAAAAAGTTGCCATCTCAGTCAGAATCATTCTTTGTTTGCTTGGCCACAGACAACACCCAAATCCACACCATCATAGCAGGACTTGTTTGCATGGCTCTTTCTTTAAATCAGGGTTGTCTAAGTATGCAGCCAGTGATGTCTTATTGCTTTCCCAAAAGTTTCAGCTCTTAACTGAGACAACGAGAAAAATGCTGTGCACCCAGATGCACTGGCAGTTGGAGGCAGCTGGAAAACAGTTCCTCTGTTTGGCTCCAGTCAAGCAAAGGATTGAGAGCCTGTAGCATAGGCAGCCTCTCAGCAGGGCTACAGCTGCTGTGTAGGACAGGTGTGTTGAGCACTACCCTTTCCTCATGGGACACAGCTATGCCTTCCTTTCTCCAGGGCTGGGCTGCACCTAGCACAGCTGTGAGCTTGTAAAGACTAAACAAGATAGGATTCGGCATGTGAGGGTGGTATTTGCCCTAGGAAACAGACTTTGACTTATGAGAAATATTCCTTTGTGTGCCAGCAAGTACAGAAGAGTACAGAAAGGCTAATTTTTCTTTTCCTTTTGTAGTAGGTCCCTACAGAGGAGCAGGATGTGCTGTCATGAAATTAGTAAGAGAGCATTAACTAATTTCTAAGTGTTTCGTGGGTTACATTTGTGATTTCCCTATTTCTCACTAGGTGTTAACAATGACTCTCAACAACGTTACCATGCGTCGCACCCACAATAGCAGCCTGCACCAGCAGCAGCAGCGATGGAGCATCCCTGCTGATGGAAAGAACCTGCTGGTCCAGAAAGACTCCAATGAGTACAACCCACAGAAGCGATACACCATCAGCCCCGATGAATATTACAGAAGGAGCTGGTCCTCGGAGTCATCCGACTCCGTCATCTCCTCCGAGTCTGGCAGCAACTGCTACCGGGTGGTGTTGATTGGGGAGCACGGCGTAGGGAAGTCCTCGCTGGCCAACATCTTTGCAGGGGTGCATGACAGCATCGACAGTGACTGTGAGGTGCTGGGAGGTAGGTCGTTATGTCTTAGGATTTTGTGTTTGCTTGCTTTCAGCTCTGCCAGTAGTAACTGGCACAGAAAAACAGAGAGGTCATTTAATAAAAAAACAGAGTTAACAAACATTTTAATCTGATACTCAAAAGTGATTCAACTCAAGCATCTCTTTTAATAAAACAAAAAAGGAAAATAAGACGAGTAAGATAATCACCAACAAAGATTGCAAGCCCCTGAAAGACAGCCATTCAGATTCCTATGCTATTTCATTCCAAAATACCTGTTGGAATCTGCCTTATTCCTGCCTGTAATGGTGCTACACAGGAGGCTGCTTCAGCTTTCATGCTGATCCAACATTTGTGTTACCACTGGCTTCATGGGGCTGACTCCAGTTTTCTGTGGCAGAGAAAGCAAGTGAAAGTCCTTATGGTCTATGAGAATGAAACACCTAGAAATTATATATACAGAAAAACAGAAAAGCCACAGCTGACTTCTTCAGTCACCTCCAAAATACTTGCCACTAGATGTAATCTTAGCCTTTCTGTACAAACACATTGCCTCAGCACAGGACGTATGGAGCTTGAGTAAAATACGCCACCACCTTGTTTCATGTTATTGGCACGACATGGGCTCCCCCGGGGGAGGGAACAGATAAAGGTCCTTCAACAGTGTAGGAAAATTCCTATTGCCCATCGCGGAGGGAAAAGGCACAGGCTGTAGGGTTTTCTTTGATGCTTCCCCCTTGCTGTCCTCCTCTGCTTTGTTTAGGATTGCAAAGTGCTCTGTAATCCCAAAAATCAGATAATGCAAAAGGTGAAGCTGTGGCACCAAGTTCTAAGCTATATTTTGTGCAAGATGTTGACGTGTAAGGGTTCTGCTGCCCCAGAAATCTGCTGTGGCTCTAAGGACACAGTCACTGTCACTTTTGGGGGACATGCAGTTTGCTGCCTGGTTTTGATTGTCAGTATGCAGGACTTTCTCTGTCTCTCCCATATCCCTTCCCTCTTCTGCCTGTACTCCCTTGGTGTGATGGTGCTAGTGCTAGCACAGAGAGGAGTTTCTAGGCTTCTCTTCCAGCCTTCAATGGAGCACAGGAAGGACAGCTTCTTTTGTCTTTAACTCTCCAGTTAGGAGAGGTATTGTTTGGGATTTAATACAGCCCAGCATCAGGAAGGTCAGACTCACATTTTCCCTGCTTGATATCTCAGAGTGGGAATACAGATTTTTGAGCTTTTGAGGGATTTGAAATTCACTGTGCTTTGTCTTCAGCTTCTACCATTGACTTTTCCCATAATTCCACCAAATCCTCAGCTTGGAGTATCTCTGATATAAGTTTTCCTAGAAGTAGAGTAGGACCTTTGGGCAAGTAGTCAGAAAGCGCAGCTGATTTGCTTTGCACATGCCTGTCAGGCAGTTTTCTTCTCCTTCATGTGGTTTCCTCTTTCCATTGCAATCTCAGCAACGTTGCTTGGAGTGTAGCAGTGACAGATTTTCAAGGCCAGCTCTGCTGAGGCATTGGAAAACTTGCTGGTTTTTTTAGTGTCAGCTTCAAAGTAAGCATGAGATGAACTAAGTGCTCACTTTCAGTGTGTTTTATGTTCTAACGTGCAAATCAGTGCTGAATATGACTATTTAGGCATAGTATTTTCAAAGGAGTGTGATTATGTTTTTGTAGCTTCTCCACATGTAACAGAGTGGAGAAGTCTTCTGGATGTTGTCCTCTAGTGTACATGGAGCTTGTTCTCATACAGATGCTCGATCACTAGAAGAAGCTATTCTCCAAACTTTAGCCTGAAAACTGTAAATTTTATTTTAAGAGAGAGCAGATAGTTTCAGGATAGCCAGCTCACTGAGGATGTACAGCTACTTTTATGGGCAAGCTTTCTTACTGACTGTAAGATGAAGCTAACTCATGAACACAGATGTGAGACTATTGGGTCTGCAAGGGAAACTGCTCCTAGTGACTAGGTCTGCTTTTTTAATCTCACCATTGTAAGTTGTGCTAAGCCTGGGCTCTTTTTGATTTTATTTTAAATGTATAATATTTTTGGCTCATTGTTTTTCATGGATGTAGATTCCTGGTTTTGAGAAAACACTCTGATTACAATTTAGGGGAAAGTTCATTCCATTAATTCCCAGGAGGAGTCTTATGAAGCACAGGTTAGACACAGACATATCTAGAAGTGTGGTTGGGACAGATCCTTTAAATGCTGCAGTGAGAGGGCTGGTATGCTCAGAAGTCCTAAGCCTGCCTTTTTTTGCTGACCAGTAATGTAAGACTGTAAATGGGGCCAAACCCCTTATTGCTCATCCAAATGTCCCCAACCTTGGGAAGAAGTAGGAAGATTAGTATCTGAAGCAGAAGCTAGACTGAGATTTCACAGCCAGGGTTGATCAAAATTCAGAGTGGAAAAAAACTCCTCAGATCTAGGCAGAATTTTGCCACATGGTGCTTATAATGTAGGTATGAATTTTTGTAGTCTTGGTGCAAAATAACTGACCTATTGTGGTTTGTTGATTCTTCTGCTATTCGACATCAAAGGTAATGTAGGAAACTATGAAATGGAAGAAGTAGGGTGCAGTAGAAGTCTCAGTCTCTAAAACTCAACAGCTGTTGTCTCACAACACTCTGTCCTCACCGCTTGGTAGGCTGTTAGCTCTATTGCTCTCAGCAGCAGTGACTGTTCACCCGTAAACTGTCCATGCTAAAGCGAAAGCAAATATTTTCCATTACTCAGCCTTGCTGGACTCTGCTGCTCCCATGGGGCAAATGTTCAGCCTTTGGTTATTTCTTCCACTGGTTCTATTTTCTCTCTCTCACATAAGATAAAGAGCATATCAGCCAAAATAATGAACATTTTGTTTCCTGATCTTTCAGCCTCCATCATATATCATGGAAAGTAAGACAACCAGTAATGAACAGAGTGCAGGTTTAGTGCTGATGGAAATGAGGAAAGAACTGAATGTGAGCCAGACTAAAATTTGGCTCAATAACTTTAACTGTGAACAAATTACACATATTCAACTACTTGTTTGTTGGGTTTTTTTTAATAATGCACATGCTGCCACAAAATAATATATTACCAACTTTTCTACTTTTCTTTCCAGAAGACACGTATGAAAGAACCCTGATGGTGGATGGGGAAAGTGCAACGGTTATACTGCTCGACATGTGGGATAATAAGGTATTTTAATTTGTTCTAGTCAAACACTGAAGGAAAAGCTCATATGAATGACTCCTAATATCAAAAAAATATCCTAATAGCAAAATCATGGAAAATATAGGATTAACTCCCCCTCCACACAGCTAATGGCTCTGCAGTGTAAGCCTGAGAAATGAATGTCTTACTCATTTTTTTAAATTATAAAACAAAACATTCAAGCTTTTATCCAGACCATGGTCATTCCAGTCTAAAGCCAGCACAATGAATTATCTGGGGCAAGTTTTGCCCTCCTTTGTGGTGAAGTATTCATACCATCGCCACATTGGAATTGCTTTTAGTATAACTGTGATTCAAACCATACCCATTACAGTTTGCAGGAGGAATGTATTTGGATTCTCTAATGCTATACTTTCTAAGTAAAACCTACTCTGGGCCTAATGATGTCTAACCATTTCATTTGAACAGCGTGAGGGAGAATGGATTCGAGACCACTGCATGCAGGTGGGAGATGCATACTTGATTGTCTACTCCATCACAGACCGAGCAAGCTTTGAGAAGGCCTCTGAACTCAGAATACAGCTCCGCAGGGCACGCCAGAAAGAAGATATTCCCATTATTTTGGTTGGAAACAAAAGCGACCTTGTCAGGTGCCGCGAAGTTTCAGTGGCAGGTAAGGAAAATGACGATCATAAACCCAACATAAATATGGAAAGTTATCTAGTAGCTTTTGGACAAACCATGGTGCTCTGGCTGAGGCAGCATGCTGTGATCAGGGCTGGGCAATAAAGAGCAATGAAACAACAGAGGACTGGAACAGAAGGCAGGGGACTGGGAGGAGTCTGCCAGGTCCCTAAGCCTCCCTTGGTAACTCTTTATATATCAGATAATCCCTTTGCTATTAAGTGCCACCATAAAAGCAGCTTGAATTTCTTCCTCCAGCTCCTAGTGTAAGACCACTACAGTATGTAATTTCTCCAGTAGCTGGAAACCTTTTGGATTCCCAATACATGTTTACACATGTGTTTAGCCTCCTTTATTCTGCTGCCAAAAATTCTCTTCTTTATAATCAGTTCTCTGTCCTCCCTGATGAATCGAAATTCCCTCTTGATCTTTGTTTTGCTAGTCTGGGCAGGGACTGTGCAGCCTTTCAGGAGAT
Organism: Acanthisitta chloris; assembly: GCF_000695815.1. Lineage (NCBI taxonomy): Eukaryota > Metazoa > Chordata > Aves > Passeriformes > Acanthisittidae > Acanthisitta > Acanthisitta chloris. The sequence goes on along the minus strand of NW_008655354.1, from coordinate 124,001 downwards.
GTCTCCTTACTGCCTTACTTTGACGTGCTAAACCATCCCTCCCTTGGCTGCACATAAATGAATAACCAGTAAGCCCATACATAGGAATGGAGACACTGCTGGGAGCACTGCTGCTGGCTCTCAGCATCTGCAGTCAGTAAAATCTCTTCTTGAAGAGTCTTCCCCAAGGCTTAGGCGACACAACACAACATACAGCAAGGCTTAGGCGACACAACACAACATACAGCATTGCATTAGATGTTCTCATCTTGGCCCATCAGAAATATGGGTTCCTCTGCTCAGCATTTTCTTCTTTCTGTAGCTGTTCTGCTCTACTGTTTCCCAGTTGAGCTATAATTTTTTTTTCTCTCTGGGGATGTGCACAGTTCCTCAGGCTCCTGTCACAGCTGCCCCAAGTAAAGTGCTTGAACTGAGGTGTTCATTGGGAACCCAGGAACACCTTCTCATCCCTCTCTGCCCTGCTTGAAAGTTCTTTTGAAAGTGAAATACATGTCACTTTAATGGTCCTGGCAATGAGTTCACAGCAGCTAGAAGACAGAATAAATTGGCTTGTGTGTGAAAGACAGCTGTCAGGTTTAGCTTGGGCTCATGTAATTGAGGATAAGAACTATGATTTTGGATGCACCCCTAAAGCCATAGACATAGTTGTGACTTTTAAAAGGTTTTGTACATGTGTCTGTTCACACCAAAGTGGCTACTGTCCTAAGACCCTGGTTTACACATGTGGCCCATGGAGGAGGATGGGCCCATCCCTCCTATTCTGTGCTGTGTGCATGGAGGGTGCCATCATCATCCTTCAATGCAGATTGAGAGAATATGCATGTAAGATGATCAGGTGGTTTTGAGCCATTTCTGACCACCCAGCCTTTGGTGTCTTGTCTCAGGTCAGTCAGCCCCAGCTTCCTTGGTAGACAGTGGTGAGGGCTGAGCTTTTCCGGGAGGGGATTTACCACCCCTTACTGGAAAGGGAGTATGACATGGAGCAGATGAATCATGGGATAACAGGCAGCACCAGGCGATTAAAGACTTATCTGTGACTATATTAGGCTTGAGGAATTCCCCTGGTACTGCTGGCTTCCCCGCATATGGCAGATTATAGCTCTGCTTCCTCTCACCCCCGCTGCCCTCAGGGCTTGTGACCCTCTGTGACATATCCACCTTGCAATTCTGCAGAGGGACGAGCCTGTGCTGTCGTGTTTGACTGCAAGTTCATTGAGACCTCGGCAGCTGTGCAGCACAACGTGAAAGAGCTGTTTGAAGGCATTGTGCGGCAAGTTCGGCTCCGAAGGGACAGCAAGGAAAAGAATGAGAAGCGGCTGGCGCTCCAGAAACGGAGAGAGAGCATCCCCAAGAAAGCCAGGCGGTTTTGGGGCAAAATAGTTGCCAAGAACAACAAGAACATGGCCTTCAAACTCAAGTCCAAGTCTTGCCATGACCTATCGGTACTTTAAGAACGTTGGACTCTGCCAGACCTTGTGGCATTTTGTGGACATTGCCTAACTATGTCATGGGACAATCAATCAATCTATATTAGATTGGGCTATCAGTGACTTAGGTTCACAGCTGTGATTGTGATGATATGTGCTGGCATAAGAACAGCACAGTGCATGGAAATATCTCTCTTCCTTTTCTTTTTTATTTTTTTTCCCCATCAGTAGTTTTAGAAGAAAATTATAGACCAGAATGACCCAAAGTTATGCTGGGAAGTGTTCTGGAATACACCTGTTCTTTCTTCTCTCACCTTTGGATAATAGTGTAAAACCCTCAAACGTCATGACCTGGGAAGTGAATACTACTGTCTTTACTCTTTCTCCTTGTTATTAATATTTTATTTTTTTTAAACTGTGTAAAGAATTGAGGAACTGACTCAGAATTGGTCCTTTGGCTGGTCCAGTTGGCTGGTCAGGCTTGAGCACCCACAGCTAAAAAAACTGCTTTTTTGTAGCATAGCCACCAAGACACCTGTTTGGGTTTTTTTTAATTTTTATTTTGAGGATTAGTTTCAATGAGTTTACACATCTCTTACTTTGAAAATATTTAAAGGAAAAATCCTATAATCAAATTTTCCTCTCATATTTTCATATTATGGGACTGTTTAAAAATCATAGTAAAATTAAAATTGAAGTGCAAGTTGTATCAAAGTGCATCAAGTGCAGGATGCCAAACCTTTATAAATCACCTGAGCTTTTTTATGAAACCACATGGACTTCTTGTATCCAGCCTTGGCCTTTCTCTATGTCAGAGCTATGCTATATTTATTGTTGTGCAAAATACAAGCATTTTAATGTTGAGGGGAAATGTATTTATTACCAATTTTCTTAAAATAATAATGTTAATTTTATTACTGTTTTCTATATAATATCTTTTTTCAGATATGCAAGTTTTTACTTACATGCCTTGTAATAAAATAAATAAAATATATGACTGTCTTTGAGCCTCAGTGGGAAATCCCTGAGAAATTTTTCAAGTGGAGAAATACTTTGAATGCTGGGCAAGATTACTACTTGAAAAGTGCAGTAAGGATTCCTTATATCTCTGAATACAGGGTATGTAGCAACCTAGGATCACAAAGCAAGAATCACCCAAAGCCTCAAAGATACGAGTTCACAGTATCCCTCAAATACTGCAAATGGGATTGTGATGATGGAGTTAAAGATAAATCACTCCTAAAAAGTGTTTCCTTTAGCCTGGAAACACTTTAGAAATGCAACTGAGTACCATTACCCCAATTCTGGAGACTAAAAGAAGTGAAATACTACATTTAGGGACAGAAAGGAGGTGGCTGGTGTGCCCTAGTCCTCACTTACTGTTGGCCATAATTGTGCTATTTTCCTCTCGACTGTGCCAGTTAGAGGTAGTCATTACATTTTGCCTGTGTATGGCTCAGAAAAGCCTGGCAGCAACTCCCTTGATGATGAAGACAACAAAATGCAATATTAATAAGATTAAAATTTGCTTCCCCATCTTGAGCTGCACAGCTTTTGTAGACCAAATGCACTGGAAAGGAGTGAGTTTGCTGAGTGTTTGCCCAAAATTGCCTCTGCTGATAGGATGACTTCTAATAGTTCTCTAGGGGCAAAAGATCACACACAGGGTGACTCTATGCTTATGTGCTATTGAGATCTCCCTGGAAGGGAATTCCTGATCTAGAATAAAGTGTTGACAAGAACAGAAAAAAACATTTTGAAAAGAGCACAGACAGATCCATGTTGCTGGATTTTGAATGAATGCTTTTGAGCTGTCAGCATGCAAACTAAGGCCAACCCAGAGCAGTCTAGAGAATTTAGTTTTCAGAACTTTTAAAATCACAGAACCTTTCCTCCATTCAAGAATGAAAACAAAATTGCACAGATTTAAGAATTTTTTAAGATTATATTTACTAACTGAAAGCATAGCAACCAGCACATTTCTTTAGTCTATTCTATATCTGTCAAGCTCCAAACCTAAACAAAGCATGTTTTGAAGAAATGTAAAATGTCCGTACAGCCTTCAGGGGTAAAAGTCATCCATGTTCCTACCATCACTGGAGGCATAGATGCTATCATAAAAATTTGGAGTTACCCAGTAAGTTTTCATGCCCTCACTTGTCTCCATCCAGTCTCTCCAGGATAATAAAATTTCCTTCTAAAACACATGTTTTTTTAAAGAAAAAGCCCAGCATGGTAGGCCCATTCCTCAGAGCTGTCACAAGCTGCCACAAGAGCTGCATGGTGAGCATGATGTGTCATCTCGTTTTTCCTGTGGTCATGGTGAGCAGACTTCGCTGCAATTCTGTCTGCTGTGGCTGCTGCTGGTCTCTGAACAGCACAGCACAGCCCTTGGGCCAAAATGATGAAGATCTGCCTCCACCTTGCATCTCCCAGTCAGCCTCTCACTGGCCCTCTTGGTCCACCCTGTAGGCTCCTGGCTTGCCCTGAGTTTTCAGGGAGAGCCTGGGGGAAGCTGTGGGGTGAAGAAGCATCACTATCAGCATCCTCTCCACAGAGCCAGTTCTTCAGTTTTGCTCAGACACTGTAGAGGCATGTTGCTGTCTGACCTCTGGGTGTGGAGTGAGAGGGTTGGTGCTAAGCATCCACTCTCAGCACATTTCAGGGCTTTTCTTGCTTTGGACCTGGCCTAGTCTTGTCCTGTGGACTGAACGTCCACCTGGGACTGCAGTGCCCAAGACACACTCCTGAAGGGCACTGTGAGTTTCACCTGAAGGAAACCCCAGTCACCTGCTGTGATCTGCATGGCTCCAGTGAGCTGGGCATGGAGGAAGGGCTGGGGCTTTCCTTTGCAGTTTATGAGATGAATCTGACTCATGGTTTAGGTTGATCATCACCAGATTACCCAATACAGCAACCTTTAACTATGTATAACAGCTAGTGCACCTGGAATGACTGATTAATACTAATTTAATCTGGAATGGTGACATTTCAAACCTTTAATTTCCACAGCCCCTCTGTTCATCTCAGATGTGAGTGTCCAAAACTGTGGAATGGATCAATCAGCGCTTCTAATCACTGTTCCGGCTATTTATTAGGGCTGCAATGATAGATCCTAATGCGATAATTACAGTGCTGGACCCAGAGATCTGGCAGTCGCTGTGGAATACGTGAGTCACAGCAGTGAGCACACCAAGGCCAAAATGGCAAAACTCACAGAGTCCAAATAAAATAAAATAAATAGAGCAGAGAAAAAAAATTCTAAGAACACACAAAATGCCAGTTATAGTGTAAGAGCTGTTATAAAAAGCTCTTTTCAAGGAGATAGATCAAATCTGCAAGAAGAATTACAGAGTGTGTCCAGCTTTGATTAATTTAATCATGACAGATGAACTGCAAGAAGAAAGATTGACTTAGGTTTTGGGACAACACCACACTAAAGAATTATTGGTTATTAAGGCATTATGTGGATTTGCAGGGTGCTACATGCTTTAGGATTTGGGTGGATTGTTGATAAATTTAGTCAAGTAAAAGAAAGACATTTTTAATAAAATCAATGGATGGACCATGGTGTTAGCCCTCACCTATACAAGCCTTTCAACATCAACCTCTTGGAAAGGTTTAAAGACCAGAGTCCTTTCTCTTGGCCTGTTTGAAGTTCAGATACAAATGGGAGAAAAGGTTCCTGACAGCAGAAGTCTTGGTGATAGAAATGGGATCTACAGAGGGCTGCTGCAGAGGAAGGAAGCAGCTGAGTTCTGTGCCATATTGCCTTTACAATCAGCTACAGATCTTCCTTCTCTCTGGGAAGGCTTTTTAGAGAAAGCTGTGGCTCCCAGAGAAGAGAAGACATACTGATGAGATCCCTGGACTAATAAATTATTGAATCTTCAAAAGTGAACCCTGAAACTCATTCCTTGCAACACCTCTGAAGACTAAAGCTGAATGCATTGCATAAATCATTCCTGTATCTGACCTACAGCTGCAGGAGATAAATGCTGGTGAGAGCTGTGAGGCTGGTCCTCCTCTGACTCTCTTTTCTGGACTCACTGAGACCATTGCTCAGCTAGGAGGGCAAATGCTGTGGGCTGTGCTGGTGTTCAGCACACTGCTGGTGTTTTTCAGATGTGGCTTCCAGGTGCATTAAAAAATAATGAGGACTATCCACCTTGCCCGCAGTCCCCAACAGTTCTGGTTCAGTGATGTAGCACAGGACAGACAGGGAAGGACAAAACATGGTTTCTTTGGTGATTGTTCACTTGTAGCAACTGCCAGCATGCGGTAGCACCCAAGGCACATGTGGCATCCTGTGTTAAGATTATGCCAAATGTCACATTGCTGGTCATACACTACCAGCAATTTTAAATGCGGCAGACTCCATGGGAAGTTTATAGAGGGACTTCTAGGTCTCTAAAGGTAGTCCCCTGAAGTTAAAAAGGGAATACCATGTTATGCACTTTGCTGTGCTCCAGAAAGCTGTCGACAAGCCTTGCCTCTGTCATTGCTTCCAGAAGGGACCATGGACAAATGACCTGCAGATGTAGGCACCCAATGCTGGGTAGGGATGTCTGCAGGAAATAGGAGAATGCCAGCATCTGCCATGACCAGAGAATCCATGATGTGAGTGTGCAGCCTGACAACCTTCCCACCTGCTCCCTTCTTGTGGTGTTCTCACTCCAGAAATTTCCCACAGGTGTTGCTTTGGGCCCAGTCTCCTCTCTCAGTGGCCACCTCACCCAGGGGCCTGCAATATATCTGCTTTTATGCTCTGTAATCACATGTGCAAGACCATTAAAGCAGTGGTTTTTTTGCCTAGAGATGCTGAAATTCAGTGTACTAATTACTTACGATTCCTGTAATTTTGCTGCAACAGGTTCCCTGGTGTGAGACCGCGAGGACAACGCACCCACAAGAGAGCACACGAGTCCTGCAAAGCTTTACAGAGTCAGCTCTGTCTCATCACCTGGTTAATAATTTGCTAAGAAAATGATTAGTGCAACACACTTCCTCCAAGATTTGAAATTCATTCATGAGTAATTTAGAAAATGGAATTACTTTCTTAGTAGCAGTCATTTCTAAACTGGCATGTGTGCGCTCAAAGGCTCCTGTCAAAAGACGCGGGTTGAACAATCTGAACTCTGACTGCTCTTTGGGCCAACAGGGGAAAGGGAGGTGGGACTATTCAATGAGAAAATTCAGACTACTATATGGATATACTGCAGGATGCCTGACTTCAACTCTTGCTTCTGTACTTACTGCATGCAGAGACTAGTGTTCCCACCTTGCACTGCTTTCTTGGTGGGTATGATGAGACCAGAATGCCACATCCCCCACCGGACCTGACATTGTTCACCTGAGGCATGGTGAGTAGCAGGGAAGCTGCTGGGGGAGCAATGGGAAGGCCCTGGACAGGCAGCCCTTCCATGCAGGGTTGAGGGAGAACATGGTGACTGTTCCTTCGGAGGAAGGACCTCCAGCTCTGCTGAGTTTTGCACCCATTCTCTGATGCTGCATGAGTTTCACTGAATTGCTCTAGTGATTTAACTTCGACCGAACACAGAATGGACATCAATAATTTTCATATGGCCAGGATGCTATTTCTGTGTCTATCTGTGGCTTTCACTGAAGTGTGTATTATTTCTCCAATTCACAGCTTTGCTCTGATGTTGCTCTGATGTATTTCCTCTCTAAATACCATAGAATCCCTGAGCGATGCTCAGTAGGATGCTCTCAAGCTTTGCTACCATAATGTCATTTTAGCTGCTTTTTAACTGCATTTTCACTCTCCTATGCTTTCATGTTTTCCTTCTCCACCTTATGCATTCTTGTGTCATAATGGCTGCATTTGCTCCTCCTTGACTTGCTTCATCCAGAAGTAAGACACTGGGCTGAGATGCTCCCTTAGCACCCATGGCAGGATATTTGGGAGCCACCCAGTCCCATCAGGATATGTGTAAAATCCCCTGGCACATGGACTTTGACAGAAGATGCTCCTCTGACATCTGTGCTGTGGCTGGGATGCTGTGCTGAGCTGATGAAGCCCTGGCAACAGAGGTGCCCAGTGCAGCGGTATTGACATAATCCATCAATAAATGTAAAAGGACCTTGGCAGGAGCATGCCAGACTCCTGTCTGAGTCCCAGGCACCACTTGGGCTGTTAAGAGGGAAAGTGTGGGAGAAGCTTGCAGTAAATAAGCCTTCAGTTTAGAGAGGTGATGGAATAAATATGCGCCTCTCACATTCCAAATTCGTGTCCTACTGATACAGAAATCCATCCTCTGATAACTTTTGACAAAGCAAATTGATGTTACTTGGTTTACAGACTTCAGACTGCCCATGGATAATTATCAAGAAGGAATCTGAGGACCCAGTGAGAAGAAATGCCCTGCTGCTTTGGACTAGTGGTGCTTCCAGCCCTGTGCTGTCTCTGAGAAGGAAATGCAAAGTGGCAATAGAAGATGCTGTTTAGGAATATCACCTATGGGACCTTATGAAGAGCAGTTTTTCATTCACTTTCCCCCCCAAGTTTTGTGAAACTCAAATTACTCATCATTTCATTCTCAGCCTTCTCCTCTCCACACTGAAAAGTCCCAAACCTATTAATATTTCCTCCAAGGCAGCTGGTCCAATCACTTAACTATGTTCATTGCCCTTCTCTGTTCCTTCTCTAACTCTCTGCTACCTGAGAGTGATAGACTGCAGCACATACAACTTGAGATGCTAAGTTTTAGAGAGTGATAGTTTTCTTTCCCGTTTTCAGTACACTTTTTGATTATGTACCATGTCTGTTGGCATATTTTACTGCCATTACACACTGTGTTCAGACCACAGTGAACTGTAACTGCTCACCTGCCGTCTTTTTACCCACTCACTTGGTTTTATGAGATCCTTCATCATCAAAAATAGATTTTATGTTAACTATGCTCCATTTAAATGCATTAAGCATCTCTTTCATATATTATTTTGAAAATGACCAATTTTTGTAATGCTCTTGCCCTAATTAGGGATTTTAATACATATATTTGGCCACAGGCTACAACTCTTGTATTCTGAGTGCAACAAAGTTAGTTTTCATAAGGATTATCAGATCAAGCCCTTCTTGCAGATAAAAATCTTCTACAGAAACCTAAAAAGAGGTGACAAGTTCGTAAAGGGCAGCTCTGTCACCCCTGCCAGTGTTTGGGGTTGCATCATACAACGAGAAGAAAAAGGGATGCCTGCAGCAAACATGTTTTCAGATGTTTGCTCAACCAAGTAGTCCAGATAATGTTACTCATGTTAGTGGTGTTCTGAGGACCAGACAGTGTCCTTTCTATTGAATCAAGAAAGGACTAAGTACCGAAAAAGGATCTGCTGTTTTGCTTGTGAGTAAGAAGTTATGTCATTCTCCTACATGAAAAGGAAATATGTCATGGTTTCAACTGGTCCATCTGCCTCTTCCTCTAAGGTGTGTTCTTATCTCCCATGGGTGGGGACCTTGAAATGTTCTGCTCTTTGGCACACATGGAAACAAGATATTGTATGGAGAATAAGCACAGACTTTTCTCTAATTTGCTCCAAACTGGAGGCATGTTTGACAGAGAAAAAAAGAAATTTCTGTGCAAGTATAATTTTCCTTTTAGGTTATACAAGCAATCTCTTTCATAACTTGCTGTCCAGAGAACCAAACGCCACTCAAAAGGGCTACGATCCATAAGATAGCATGTAGATCCACTAGCTGATTCACATATGCCCTGACAAAGTAATTTCATGCATAGAATTTGGTTGGAAAGAGGTCTTTTTGAGCTTACAGCAACCTCAGTGTTAAGGATGACAACTTAACTTTAGTGTAGCCTCAGATACTGCACTTGCTCTGCCTCTGTGCATTGAGTGTGGTGATTCAGGTTATCCTCAGCAAGGTCTTTGGCAAAGTTTACTGTAATGCAAGCAAATCAACAAACTCTCCCTCTTTAGTTAAAGACAGTTTAACATGGTGGGAAATGAGTGTATGTAAGACATATATAGTGTTGAGATTTTGACCTTGAACCATGAGATTAAAAATTGCACATCTCTTCAGACGTCACATTGCTGCCTGCATGCAGTATGTATTTAAAGCAGTTCCAGAAATATTAACCACATTTACAGAAATAGGACACCAGTCAACTGTTTACGCCTATGCTGAAGTCAATCGTTGTTAACAGTCTAGCTAAAGAAAATGAAACTACTTTAAATAAGAAAATACCAGTTTTTCTGCTGTGTAGATCCATGGTGTTTCTACTGTGTAGATCCAGAGATCTGCATGGATTTTGGCATAGCAGAAGCCTTCCTGCATACATCCTGGAAGACCATGTGCTGCTGACCCCTTGCTCTGCCTGCTGAGGTCCTGCCCTCCTGGGGCTGTGTCAGTGGCACTAATGCTACTTGCTTCAGTGGGCTGCTCTCTCCATTGGGGTCTGTGCTATTTTGCAGCATGTCTTTGTATCAAAAGTTATTAGCAAGTCCATGAAGCCAGTGGTGCTGCCCATGTGCCTGGCTGCCATCAGCTGGTCTCGTAACAGCCCCTTGGCTCCTCCAATGGCTTGTTAAGGAAACCTTCTTGTCAGACCATTCAGATGCCACTCTGGCAATCACAGTCCCACCACCAGAGACTTTAACTAGTGGGACTGAAGCCCACTCACAGCAGGTGGCTCCAGTGGCCCAATGGGTGCCACTCTGACTCTCTGCACACACCACTCTCACACAGTCAGACCAGGTTTCCTTGCTGGCTCAACTGGTTTCCCACAGCAGAGTCTCAGACCTCTGGTTCCTTCAAGTTATTTAACCCTGGTGCAACAACAGAACAACAGCTCAAGCACATACCTCTGAAGGGGGACCCTGAACAAAGGAAACATTCAACTTTTATACCCTTACCATCTATCCAGGTGATAGTCTGGGCTCTTCCTTGCTGAGTCCTCAACTCCTGCTCTGAGTGCCTCTGAGCATCCAGTTATCTGGCTGGAGCCACAGGTCCCCATGCCTTTTGTTGTGGAAATGGTTGGCACCAGTTCACAATCTCTTGCCTTGGGCTCCTGCCACCAGAGCTCAATCTGCAGCTGGCACTGCAGGTTAAGCAATGGCAGGAGTGAGATAAATTATTATTTGAATCAGTAGCAGTGCACAAGGCTGGCATTCCTCTTGGAAGTGGTGAGACAGCAGCCAGTGAAGGGGACAGCACACTTGCTCTGTGCTGGATGACCACTCACTCAGCCTTGCTGGCTCCTGTGGGTGACAGCTGTGCCCTGGTTGTCACCACTGTGGCTGGTCCCATGCATTCCTCCTGGAAGCCCTGCTAGGTGTATACAGGGTCATCACAGCTCTTGTCCTCAGAAATAAATTCTACTTCTTATAAAATACGAAACTTTGCTCCTCCTCTTAAATAGCTTAATTCCCCCAAAGCCACCTGTGCTTCATAACACCATCCTAGAGAAGTTCCTAGCAATCAGCTGAACTCCAGCTTTCAACAATCAGTAGAAACCACTGTAAAAGCAAGACCTGATTGCAGTCATAATCTGCAACTTGTGCAGATCCTCACACAACAGTCACTGTTGTCTAAAGACAAGCAAAAGTCATGTACAGAAATCCCCACCGATATGAAAATATATTTCTGGGAGATCACTGATAAAGTATTATATTTTGTTTTCAGACTGGATAGAAATTAGTAACAAAAATTTAGAACAGTGCTAGGGATATATGGAATTGTGCTAAAGATATGAAGTATTTATATTAGACCCATAAGAGATAAAAAGCAAGTATTTAAAAATAATTTAAGACCATATGCATTTATATTCTATACTTATAAAATTTATATTATTCCTAATAGACAATAGGGATATGCAATTTAACAGAAATTATTTAACATTTATTCAACATTCCCTTCCATGTGTACTTTGTGGCATTTCTACCATGTCAAATACTTGTGCTTACTCAACAAACTGCTTTTCTTTCTGCAAGAAACCTAGAAAATATCTGCATAAAAATATGCACACATAACTTCCAGAGCTAGTTATTAAAAGCAGAGGAAAACAAACCTAAAGCCATCAAATCTGACATTCATTCTTAAAGTGTAGCAGAAAGTCTGCAGATGTGGCATATTTAAAACTGGATTCCATAAACAGCCAAAAATAAAGAAGAAAAACAAAGTGAAGAAAATAAATTTGCTTTTGTCACTCTCACCAACTTTAATTCAGTAAAAACTTGCAGTGATATGGGGTTACCAATTCTAAGAGTAATTAGTACTTTGCAGGAACTAGCTGTAAAAATCCTATCGTAGTCAAACTATATACACACCAGTCCAGCTTTTATTTTTACCTGAAATACTGCACCATTGTCAAAAGCTGCTACTTCTCTCAAGCCTGTTTTTAAAAATAACCAGAATAGCAAATGCAATAATAGGCTTCCACTTCCTTCGTTCTTTCTGAGTTAAGACAATTTGCATTTTTTGTGTAAAGAAAATCCACTTCTCAGTAAAAAGATACTTAAAAAATAAAACTGTAATTAAAGATACAATTAATGTCATGTCTGACCAAGGTGATCTTGCAGTTAGTTGATACTGTTGCAGCTGAGGCTTAATGGAAACACCTTCCCTCCAGCACAGCTGACTGGGGTGAGGAGGGTGCACACCAGCATCTACCTGGGAGTACCTGTGCCGTGCATGGGGCTGGGGAATGGCTGTTCTCCTGTACCACCACCACAAGAGCAAAAATGATGGACACACCTCCTAAATACAGGATATAATTTAAAAAAAAACAAACCAAACCAAAACAAAAAAAAAAAAAACCCAACAAAAATGGATTGGATACTTTTGCAGAAGCAGTGCAGATTCATAACCAAAAGATGCAAATAGATTAGGCTCCAGGTCCACTGGATGTGTTTAGTCCTGAGAAGGGATGACTGAGAGGAGACCTTTTCAATGTGTATAAATATCTGAAGGGAGAGTGTCAAGAGGATGGAGCCAGGCTCGTCTTGGTGGTGCTAAGCAATTGGACAAGAGCAATGGACAGAAGAAACTGATGTACAGGAAATTCCACCTGAACATAAGGAAGAACTTTACTGTGTGAGTCACTGAGCACTGGAACAGGTTGCCCAGAGAGGTCGTGGATTCTCCCTCACTGGACATACTCAAGAACCCTCTGGATGCAATCCTGTGCCATGTGCTCTCTGCCATGAGCAGAGGGGTTAGACCAGATGACCCACTGTGGTCCCTTCCAACCTGACCCATTCTGTGATTCTAAGAGAAATTCTGCAAAAAATTTATCAAAATCAGAAATCTGAAGACTGAACTAAAATGAAAATGTTTTCAAAATAAATAAGAATTTAACTAATCATATTTTGGGCAACAAAGGACAATAAGACCCTCCAGTTTTATTGAAGGAACGAGATCAGCAATCACAAAGAGCAATACCCTGTCCTCAGCCCATCTCTGCTCTTTGTGATCTTGTCACAGTAGCTTGCACGAACATCAAAGGCATTGGACACATATTGTTTCTCCTTCTGCATTAGCTGCTCATTGTACTGTTTAACCTTTCGGCAAGTCATTCATAAAAAAATTACTACCAGAACTACTGTTTCATGGACAGAACTCAAACTTCTTAGACTGATAACAATTGCTTTATGCTTTCGACTAGTTAAAGACCAGAGATATATATCTCTGTAGTTCTGAATAGCATACTAATTAATTTGAAAAAAAACCCCATAGAAAGTTCAGACAAAGTTATGTTTTTATTTTCTGAGTACACTGTGTTGAAACAGCCTTTTGTTTGATAGCTTCTAGAATTTTATGAATAGGTGAGAAGTTTCCTTTTGTTCAAAAAAAAGCCCCTCATAATCTTATGAAGATTAGCTTCATAAGTAAAGAAACCTTATGAGTCACACAGTAAAAGGTCAATAAAAAGACATTCATTCATGCTGATTTTCCTATTAACATCTTTTTAAGGCCTCCATGGTATTTCGGGCCTGAATTATGGTTTTTGAATTCCTGGAATTGCCAGCAGCACCACTTTTGTGGAAAGGAGATAATTTTTCTTAGACATCTGGCAGAATTGGATTAATCCAAGTCTTCAAAATACTTGGAAATCCTATAATGCATCACCTAAATGTAAATGCATCACTAACAGGTAACAGATACAATTTATTCAATATCCCATGAACTGCTGGGTCCACTCAGCACTTAGAGAAGATCCATTAAAACCAAGAAGTTCAGGCAAAGTTCTTCACCAGGCTGGTTTTTGTTTTATAGCTGGGCTACAAAGTGTGCTGGTCTCCCTTTGGACTGGGAGGAGAATCCAACCCGTGGCAGTGAGATCACTGGGTTCCAGGGTGCTTGTTTGCTCAGCCCTGCCCTGCTGTACCTGTGCTGGGGATATGGTCTGGGTAGTACCTACAGTCAGGAAATGCAAACTTGAGAGCAGACATGAGGCATTGCTCTGACCGAGCCCAGCCAATCACCAGACCTGACTGGAGCCGGAGGTAAAAGGGGAAAAAAAAATGTGAAAACCTTTAACCTCATGTCTGAACTCCTTGAGAGGAAGTCTGTTCTGTGCTCCTGTTGTCTTTGACCATGAAATTAACCCCTGAATGCACAGCATTTAGTTTCAGCTTTGCTGGTCCTCGATCCCTGGGGTCTAGGATGGACATTGGTACCAGCAGTCCAGGCCAGCACTGCAGCACCTCTTCTCATGGGCACTGCAATGTTAAAAGCACTGGTTCATCATCCTCTGACTGCACTGACCTTGAGATGCAAAAAGCAGAGATATCTCTGAATTGATGAATTTATCCCACTGACTGTCCATGTAACTTGAAAGGTAATGAGACAGATGTTTGAGGCTTTAAGGTGGGAGATGAGAAAGGGCATTAAGTCATGGAGTTTCCATTAGTGTCAGGCACACAGAGGCACATGTTCAGGGAAGCATTTCCTTATAAGTCACAAATGAGACAGAGAAAGAGCTAAAATTGTTGCATTGCAATCTTTGGAAGTACAGAAGTGAACATGAAGTATATACACTAATAGCCCAAGAGTTACTTAGTCACAGAAATAGACTCTTGAAGTCCTAGCTTGTGTATGGTCTGCCAATGAAAGCAGGTCATCCACTGCTGTCAGAAGTTAAAATTGTGTGGTATTTCTGACATTTTCTATTCTAAGCACAGGTATTAGTACTTTAATGTTCATCACAGGTGACTGCAACACAAAATGTGCGCTGTCCTCTCTTGCAGACCATAGCCCTTACCCTCTAATGGCTCATCCATGTGACCAGGTCATGATTACCAAATAGGTAATTGAAATAAATGAGATTATTTATGCTTGGCTTGGCATCTAATGCATGTGAAATTTATTCCAATAGATAAAGGTCAGTCTCAGCATTGATTCAGGTTTATCAGGTGAGCCATGTAATTTGACTCTGCAGTGAAATAGCCAGATCCCTAGAGGGTTCCACTCCACTTTTAGCACTTCTCTGGAAATTCATAGTACTTTCAGTGAAAGGCACTACTGCAACCAGACCTCATGGTCCTACTGAGATGAGAGGTAATAGAA
>NW_008655354.1:105275-109007 GCF_000695815.1 Acanthisitta chloris | reverse complement strand
AATCACATTTATGGCCATCTGGCAATTCCTCTGAAAAGAATGTGTGCTAAAATGAACTCTGAGTCTGATATTTAGACATAAAGCACCTTCACTGTTAGTCAAAATCGATGCAAATGTTCAGTCCCTTGCTATCTATTCCTACTCTTGTCAAAGACTTCAAGGAGGCCAGTTCAGTGTTGGAAATGCAGATATTATTTAGGAAAACATGCTCTGGGATCTCAGCTATCAGTAGGAATTCCCGATGAGCTGAAGTTTTCCGCTCGTCTTGCTATTAGAGTTTCTGGTACAAATGTTTATGAGAGGTGCTGTGCTTAATGGAGCACTTGGTATCTTATCAGGCTGTGAAAGTTCCACCCTGTGATGTAAAGCAGTGTCAGTGTGAATACTGTCTATGTGGGGAAGAGAAGAGCTAAAACCAAGGGGAAAATGAGCCAGAATTGACTGATGCCCTGCTCAGGGAAAGGGCATTATTTCTTTTAACCCATCCCAGCAGAACAAGCTGTTGGCTGTAAAGAGAAGCAGTTTTGTCTTCACTGGTCAAGCTCTGCATTTCTTAGGTTTATATTAGCGTAGCAACAATAAATCCTGCCCTTTAGACCAGTCATCAGACTAAAGATGTGGGTGTTGGACTGATGTTCTGTTGCTGATTTTACACAGCCACAGCAAAGGGAGAGTCAGGAAAGCCTGAGTAGCAGAAATTCAATCTGTATTCAGAGTTGGATGAATGGGAGGGAGGGACACAAACAGCATCAGTTTCCAGTAATTTGTGCTGGTTTTTGAAAGCTGTTTTCATTCAAAGATTGATTTTCCAGGTTCCCAGCTGAGCAGTGGGACATGGAACTTCCCAGGCACTGCAGATTTGCCTGTATGGTCCACTGAATTCTGGCTTGGCTTTACTTTTTCAGTCAGTCACTGTATACACATTGGAGGTTTTAATAAAGAGGTTGAGAACCAGCTATAAGAAAAAGCTTGAACACTGCTGGGCTTTTTCCTCAAGCATTTGGAGCAAAATCCAACCCCAAAGCTCCAAGCCCTTATTCCTGACCCAGCTAATAGGGTCAGTAAACACCTCAGGAGGGCAAACCCAGGAGGTGAGGAAGTGAAGCAGTGATCTGCACAGTGCTGGGGACCAGGGAAAGCTAAGTACAGGGCTGAACATGAGCACCTGCCCTAACCCTGGGGCTTGGATGCCTGCAGAGAAGTGTCCCTATACCTGGGACCCAGACCCCCAGAGCCCTGCCAGGGTTTGTGGGGATTGCCTGTCTGTGATTGCTATCATAGCAGAGAAATGAAGAGCACCTGAGTCCTGCTTCAGTTTGAAGGAAGAATCTTGGCATCTGGACTTTGCTCCTGGGCTTATTTCTGATTATCATCCAGTGACTGCTACAGGTAACTGTTCAGGCAGCAGAATCCATGATCATGGTGATTAAACAGAGCCCTAGAGACTAGTTTGCTTTACCATGCCTATTTCAGTGTCCCACAGGTGGGCACATACATGACAGACTACTCTAAGACCATCTGCTTTGCAGGTCCTATGGCCATCTGCATTTACATACGTGTGTGAATAAAGCAAAGTGTCAGCCTGCCAGCTTGATGGTCGTTTTGTGTCATAATACTGTCCTGCTTCCTAAAAAGACTATAGCTGAGAGAAGACATGGCTTTCTTATTTAGTTTTAACACAGTGTTATATATTTTGATCTGTGCAAATTGTGGACATGTCATTATATGTATTGAGTAATAAATGAAAGAGGTAACAAAATTGTTTCTTCTGCATTTAAAGAAAAAAAATGTGATTTTGAAATAAGCAGTTCATATCTTCTAATGAATATACTACCCTAAGGGACCATGAAAATTAGCCAGAGGACACAAGCATGCTGAAAGAGAGTGAATTTCCCTGTGCTTCAGTACAGAGCTCAAGTTTTAATCTCCTTTGGAGGTCTTGCAATGTAGAGTAAACACAAGTAATCTCTAGAATATGCATTGTTTATTCCAGAAGAGCCATTTGGTTCCATTATGTCATTGCTTGCAAGAAGAAAAAGGGAAACTAAAATCTATCATCTTGACCTGGGCAAGTTTAATAGCCTGGGAGTTTAACAGCATTAGCTCAGCACCTAACAGGGGCAAGAACCTGATGGCAGCAAGTCAGGGAACTTCTCAAAAGGCCTGTTCTGTCAGCAATGAAGAAGGCAAGTCAGTACAGCCTGTCTGTGTGCAGTGGGAGAGGTCACACATCCATGAGTGGGGAGGTGGGGACTGTGACTGAGAGCACGTGTAGGGCAACTTCTGCAGGGTTGGGGCTGACCAAGGCCTTCAAGAAGATCCACTGGGAATGAAAGTAGGGATGTGTTGTCATCAGAGTCAGGTGTGCTGCTGATTCAGCTTCCTCCTGCTTTGAGAGTGGCCACACCTACCTACAAATGAAAGTGGCTTGGGAGATCTTTGTCCAAGCCCTGGTGTGGATTTACTGGACTGTGAGGTGGCATCAGTGTCAATGCAAGCCAAGAATGAGGTACAATGTGGGTAAAGGGCTGTTGGAGGAGGTGATTAGACAGGGACACAATGGTATCCAGGAGAATTGCATCAATATAATGGATATGGAGTCTTCTGAGGATAGCCAAACACAGATGCTGGAGATACAAAGCAGCAAAAGGGAAGGACCATACCTCTCAGTGGGGTGAAAATGGCTTGTGAAGTTCCTTGAGAAAGAATAGAGCCCATGTCTTCCAGCAGATGGGCAATTCATAATGAGAGCTCCAAGGAAGAAAACAAGCAGAGAGTGTATCTGCTTCTTGGACAGTGTGGGGGAACCTTTCCAGGTACCTCACCTGAGCTCCTGGTCATCTGTTTTCTGCTACCCCAGACAGGGCAATGGATCCAACTGAGAAATAAGGTTATCAGGTCAAACCTATATAGCATGTTCTGGGAACAGGGATGATTCAGGTAAGGTTTTCACCATCCAAGGCACAGGCATACATAGGCAGGTCAGAAAGCCATATCTCCTGGGTAGGAGAACAGGGTTGCACAAATGGTGTAGCTTCACTTTCTCTGGCCATCAAACATTAGTACTGTGAACTATTGGATACCTCTGGCTTCCCCTTTTTTTTTTGCATGAACTTGCTAAACAGTCAGTGCCATGATTTGTTGCTAGCCCAACACTTGCCTATATGGTGCACCTTTCCCCCTTTTGCCCTTTATAACAGGATGCCTCTTTTTTTGGATTATTGCTCTTAAAGATGTGTTCATCTGATCTTCTTGGTTTGTGCTTTTTGTCCAGGTTCCCTCTCCCCAACAGTACATTTTGCACTGTCATCTAAAGACAAGTTATCTCAATGTGAATAGAGGTATAAATTGTAGAAAGGCCAAAGCCATCAAAACAGAGTGAGAGATGTAAAAGGAAGGTCTGAAGAACACCTTAAATGCAAGAAATATGAGGCCCTATAACTCTTAATATGTTATCAAGATTATGAAACTACAGAGATTCAGCTGAATAATTTGAGACTGGACTGTTTGTATAGAAGGGTAAAGTGCTTCAGAAAGAATTCTCTGGAAAGAAATGCAAAAGGTTGATGGGGATGAATATACTTATTTTGAAGTGCAGGGTACAGTAGATGGAGTGAAAATCCACAGACCTTGCAAAGGAAAAGAGGAAAAAGGAAAAAAATTACAATGGGCTTGAAAAAAAGCAGATTTATAGAAAATAAGATTATTGATAAGAGGAATTTCATAGGAAAC
>NW_008655354.1:85479-105245 GCF_000695815.1 Acanthisitta chloris | reverse complement strand
GGTCTCTGTAGGCATGGAGTGAGTGGCATTAACAGCACACCGGCAAAGATGGAGAGTAACTGAGCAGCATCAATGTGAATGAGCAGATGTCTGAAAGTGTCACAGTGGATTAGCTATGGAGACTAGGAGTTGCCATTATTTGCATTTTCTACAATTGGAGAGGTTGCAGTTGTAGCTGATTCTGCCTCAGGAGAAGTAAAGGAGCTAGGTCACTAGAAACTTGAGTTTCTTTCATGCATTATTTATCTCTGCTTTTTTTCCCTCCACTGGGTCTAGCTCATTTTGACACATATTGATTATTTTGTGAAATTATAATACCCTAATAGACCCATAAAAGAAATATTTTCTAAACAAACAGAAGGGGAAAGGAGCTGAGGTCAGGTAGGTCCTGTTAATTTTGGAAATGGACAAGGTACGTGGAGACACATCAGCTGAATCAAAACCAGGAGTAAAAGTAAAAAGACAAGGAGAAAAAATGAAAAAGGACCAAGGGAGAAATGACAAGGTTGATAAAGGGGAAGAGTGAAAAGGATGTGACTAATGATATGAGAAGAGTTGTTTCTGGAAAAACTGACTCGTTGAACAATGATTCACTCAACAAACACCTGGACGTTTGCCTTTTCTTCATCGGATTTACTCAGAGAAACAGCTGGCTCAAGGAACCAGTCTCACTGCTGAGTTTCTTCTAGTGATTTTATCTGTGGCACCATGTTATGACTGTTGTAAAGCCTTAGTGCTTCTGGACTTCGTAATGTATTTGACATGGGAGATTTTTTTTTTTCCCTGTGTGGCTGCCACCTGTAAGCAGTTGCTCTGTGCCTGGGAAATTATTTCAGCCAGAGAAAGAGACTGGGAGTAAGCAGGCTCACCTCTTCCAGTGACTTTAAAAAATATAGGCATTCAAATAAGTATATTAGGCACCTTACCTTTGTATATTTGTATTTCAAGCAATACACTGAACTTCCTAATAGTTGGACTTCCTAGTAAAGCCTCTAGCATTGGATAGACAAATGTACGACTTTTTTGTATGGCTCTGACTTCTGAATAACTTGAATTATTCTGCACTTTTCACATAAAGGAGGGCTAAAAATGACATTAGGAATTTGCGTACGTGAAATCGGTTTTTCTGCATGAATTCTTGCAGTTTCGAAATGAATATTTCATGCTGAAAGCAATGCTCATTTATATACAGCTAGTACACGATTCAGCTACACGTAAGTCGCTTAAAATCAACATATTTCCAAGAAAGTTCAATTTCCTCCTCTTATAATGTTTACTGTGAAAATATTAACAATGAATTTTAATGCTTTATTCAAAACTGGTTTCAAGTGGTGCTCTAAAGATAACTCACTACTAGCAGACAGCTTTGAGAAAGTCTGAATCATTCTGAGTTCATGAGCAAATGGAGAACGGTTGTGTTTGAAAGCACAGCCCTGAGGTTTTTGCCTGGAGAAACAAACACAGATTTCAAGGGAAAAATGTGATTTGAAACACAAACAGAAAGCTTAACTTTTCCCAGAACTGTACACCTTTCAGCTGCAATCGAGTCTAAACACTTCTTTCTTTAGATTCATAATTCAGAAAACACACAAATAATGCACAAATAATTTAACAGGGTTCAATGGCAATCTGACAGACCAAGGAAACTGAAAGCAGAACTTAGAACCTGGATGAAAACTAACATTTCATGAGAGAATGAAATAAGCCTGTTCAAAACTTCTGAAATAAGCATGATATTACAAACTGAGCTACATAAAGCAAAACATTTTAAGGATGATGATTTAAAAAAAACCGTTTTTTTTTTCAGATTTTCATTTTTTATTTGTTTTACCATAGCTCTTTACAGTCCAGTTGCCTTCAGTTCCCTTTACTGCAGGAGCCATAAAGCAGAGAATAGCAGGGACTGGTTCCCTTGACAGACTGTAAGCCTCAACAGACATGAAAGATGACATGTGAGGGAAAGAAATGATTACATCCTTCATGAGATGAGCATATGGAAAAGGGCAAATAGAGAGATTTGCCCAAAATCACCTGAAGTAATTTTGTGACAGATCTCAGATAGAATTTGAACTGAGTTGATGACTGACGAATTAGTCTCATAACTAATCTGGGTCCTCCCCATGCACAGATTTGCCATGAAAACATGCCACCTTTATGTCCAAATTCTTGTTTTCTGAATGTGAATTATTCCTGTGACTAGGCAAGAAGCTAATGTACTCTCCACCCAAGGCCCATACTTTCTCTTTTCCACATCCTCTCCTACAGAAAGGCTAACTTTCTCCCTGTGGCTCCAACCCATGCCCTGCATGCTCATTTCTCACCACCCCACTGAAAAGAATTAATTCAGAAAGAAAATCATAAGGACCTAAAAACACTGAAGGCTGTAAATTACTCAGAGCTATATTGCTTCCTTACAGGGCTGGCTTTTCATACCACACCTAGTTATTTGGAATCAATAATTCTCCATGCAGTTAATGTTTGAGCTGCTGAAGCTCTAAGGCCAAGTCTGAGAACTATAAACCGTGTGGATAAGCACAGGCAGACACCACCAACCTGTGCAAAGGTGATTCCCACAGCTGAAAGAAAGAAGCATTTTTAGAGCGAAATAAGCTTTTCATGTTACAGGTAAGGGATGATCTAACTGCCATTTCACAGAAAGTTTTTAAAAGCTGAAGCAAGGGTTTTGCTAAAGGATTTTCAGGCAGTGTTAGGAACTCAGCTGTCCCAGTAAAATGGATGACTGCTGTGCTAAGGCTTAGTCTGGTTTGTATTTGATTTGGATCAATTTTCTCTGTTTTCTCTTTGCTGAATTTGAACATCTGAAATCAATCATCTAAAGAAAATAATTTTTTTCCATGGAACCAAATACTTGTGATTGTTACTGATCTTTAACCTCCTGAAATATTCTTTGTTCTCTGAATGTTTATTATTGAAAGTCGCTGAGATCTTTGCATGATGGTTATCCTAGAGATTTCTCTTCAGTCACGGGAACCGTAAGGGATTATTAGGGATATAGCACTGAGATGAAGCTAAGAACTGCAGGAGAAAATATGGCTCCAGTCTTCAACCAGACCTCAGGCTGCTTTTAGTTAAGCTTATCGTATTCTAATCCTGAAACTGTCTATTACTGAAAACTTTTGTCTGAAACTCTACTCTGAGTGACAGATGAGTATGTATTTTGGGGCTTTGATCCTTGGCAGTGTGATACTTCATTAGACTTGGTAACAATTTCCAGCCAAAAAATTAATGTTCGAGGGCTGATCAAGCCTTGCAACAGGCAGTGCAAATGGCATGACATAAGGGAACAATGTTTATGTTCAAAGAGCAGGGAACAGCAAAGGCACTTATCATGCAAAGCATGAAATGGCTGTATTAATGCTGCTGCATTTCGTAGTCAAATCTGGGCAGAGAAACCTGGCCATGACACAGTGCTGTCGAGTAGCCACATGAAGGAGTGCATTTTCCAGCATTTTCTGTCCCCTACAGTAAGGCTGGACCTGTCCCTTCCTCAGATTTTCTCCTCTCTGTAGTAGGTCTTGCTCCTTTTCCCTGAATCCACAGCCTGGTACCCCAGACCACCCCATACCCTTTTACCTCACCTCTTGCTGGCCTCTCCCAGTACTTTTATCTTCCTGGTTTCCCTCCACTGCTGGCTGGCCAAGGGACATGTAAAGCTGTGCATCTCCCAGTGGGGCAGACTCAACCCTGCAGGGAGCCACTGGGCATGCCCTGCAGCCTTACACCATGGGGAGGGCACACTTGGGGTCCTCTGCCCCACCTGCCACCCCAAATTAATAAGGAATGAGTTTTTTGAATTTCCCACCCTGCTATAAGTGCAGCTGAAACTGGCCAATGTATTCAGAGAGCAGCAGGAGGAGAACAGAGAGGCTGTTGGACAGCCAGAAAAAGTGAACGAATTTCCATCAACTGTATAACTGAAGTATCAGTAACAGTCTTGATTCAAAGTGTCCTGGAAGGAGGTTCAAAGTGTCTTCTCCTCTCTGTCCTGGCTGTGCCAGGTCCTAGCTCCTCTGGCTGTAGGAGGGCAGCGAGGGACCCACTCAGCAGGCGTCACTGTCAGGCAGCTACAGGGGGTCCAACTTCAGCCCTCATTTCCTGACAAATGTAATGGTTTTCCTGATTAATTCTGTTTTCAAAGGAATGCCATATTATTTCCTTCCAGTAGCCATGCAGTTAGCTTCAGCCCAAGGAACAAGCCCAGTAATTTCAAATGGTGCAACTGCACACACAATATAAGCCTGCTCAGAATGAGATTTGCAAGATAAATTATGGTTGGCATGCCCTAGAAAGAGCGCTGGAGAGAACAGCAGTGTGGGCAGCAGATTCTATATTTGCAGGGCCCCTTTTTGGTCAGCCATTGAGGAAAGAAAGGGAGAGGAAAAAACCTGTTATGATGGGAAGCACAAGCAGGAAGGCATCTGGAGGGAGCTGTGCCTCCACACTGTGTTCTTCTTGGGAGCCTCCATGGGATAGAGCTGTGGTGAATGAATGAAACATGCAGGTGTGAGCCACATAACATGGAGCACCACTGAAGATGGCAGCACAGTACACCAGCTTCACCTCTCTCCAGAACCAGCCTCATCATCTGAAAACCTAGAAGTAGTGAGAAAGTAGGATTTCATTTTGAGAAACCAACCTATTTTTCAGGAGGACGTAGCACAAGTTATGGGAGTGTGTGCTCAGCATTTCTTTGAAATCTGAGGCAGGCAGTGCTCCTTGGACTTGGAAATTTCGTTTCCAGTAGCTGTCTAGTTTTAAGGGGTGTAGATACCTCAGGCTTCCTCTGCCTCTGCAAGCTGCACCAGAGTTGTTTTTTTGGAATCAGAAGACAGAGGCCTCAAAATGGTCCCTGAAATACTTTCATCTTCTTGTGGTTATAGAGTTTCCTGTGTACGTGTTGTTGTCTTCAGTAAAGCAGATATGAAAATGGGGCTTGCATGACCCAGAATCATTGTAACTGTGAGGTTGCATGGCTTGAATTTTTGTCCCAGGTTCAACCTTTGACAGAGCTTTGGGGCTCTCACAACATGTGGCACCTCTTGCACCATTGGGCACACACCTGATGGGCAGAGCCTTCCTGGCCAGCCTGGGGACACCAGCAGTCTCACCTCCCACAGGCAGAACCGCACCCAGTCCTTCAGAGATCACTCCTCAGCTCTCTCCCTGCAGCTTTGTGAAAGCTCAGCTGTTGCCTTAGTTTGCAAATACACTGGGCCAACTTTATTGGGTTAAAGTGACTGGTGTCTCTTCCTTGCAGGAGCTGAAGCAAAGCATATTCCAATATGCTTAAGCTGTGTGGACTTCAATTTCTGCTTGTCATTCACTTGGTGAGTTATAGCTTTTCCTTTGTTTATCTGGAAGCAAATGGCAAAGGTTGCCTGTGAGCCTCTGAGCTCTACTCCATGGGGCATTGCAGCCTGCAGGTCAGGCTGGCAGTGGTGCCAGCAGAGCAGCTGTAACTCTGGGTATGGGGGAGTGGTCCCGACACATGTATGTGGCCCCGCAGCCAAAAGTTAAGAAGACATCTCAATCATTATGAAAAAACTCTAAAAGGCTGAAAAGGCACCAAATTACCTATGCTTCCTCTTTAGATGTTACTGTTTCTAATAAGTGGATTTCATGCTAGGAAAGATTTAAAAAATACTGAAACAAATCACCAAACAGTGATGACATCTGCATCATGTTCTGTATTATAGTCCATACATGTGCTGACATATTAATGTATTCTAAGACATAAAATGGCACATGGTTTAAACTGTGGATATTAATTATGTATCCTCATTATTCCATCTACATGAATCCCTTTTCAGAGCATTTTCTGGAACTGAAATATATTAATTATGCTATTTATGGGACATCATGTATTAAATTCAATAGATTTACTGATGTATGTAAAGGCTACAGGGTGGTGGTTCTACTCCACAACTGAAATTAATAGAAAAGATAAAAAATATGAGTAAAATTCAAGTCAAGTAAAAAATGCCTCAAAATATGGAGACTTGGTTGTGACACAGTGAGCACCTCATTTTTCCTTCCCATTTCAAAAGCTGCTGCCTGTGTCAGTGCCAACCCCCCATGGAGCCACTCTGCAGGCATTATAGTCATCTTCAGAAGGGATGTCACTGGATATGGGCCATGGAGTAAAGCCTTTTCCCCCTTCAAGCTCCTGAGTAGTGATTCATGCTGTAGACATACGTTTGGAAATGTTTATGGTCTAGATAAAGTAATTTTAATCGAAAAGGCGATATCGCTTACTTGCTTCAGAGACTGCACTTTGAACTCATTGGGTTTTATAGCATCAGCCTTTGTTCCTCCATGGCAAAGAACATGACCAAGCAAAACCCATCCAAAAATGGCCCTGGGAAAAGCCTCCAGGAGCCAGGCTGTGTCCACCTGTGTGACATGGGGACAGTCATAGCAGGCCAGTTCCAGGGTCCTGTTATCTTGTCCCTGGCAGAGGTCAGCAGTCAGCATCTAGCATTTATCATGGTTGGACTCAATGATCTTAGATGTCTTCTCCAACCTTGATGATTCTGTGATTCTAAAAATAGAATCGAGTAGCTGTAAAGTACTTTTTCCTGGATGTGTAACAATTAGATAGCTTTTTTTGATATTTTTCTGCTGACACTAGTGTTTGCTAGCATTCCTTCCCCTCCTTTCCTAGTTCTCACAATACTGTGCTTTTCCTGTTTGCAAAAGGAGTCACAAACCCTTGTAGATGATGAGGGCAGCATCTCTGGCTATTATTAAAGAGATTCTAGCATTATTGAAACACCACTTCTGACACACACACACACACAGAGCAGCACTTTAGGATAAATTGTGCTGAACTTAGCTATGCTTTTGCCATAGACAGAATTAAGTTTTCACTTGGTAATATGTAGACTGTGCTTTCCTATGAGAGATTGAATATCTGTCTCAGCACCAACAGGACAAAATCCAGGGAAAAAGTCATGCAGCAGAGAATACACACTCCCAGAGCTCTACACTGCGGGGTGATGGACAGGGTGGCAAAGGCACACGAAATCCATAAAGCAAAATAAAGTCATTTTTATTCTGCAAGAAAGGGAATTTTACCTGTGAAGCCAAATGATGCAGCCCTAGTTCTGGCAGGCAGATCCTTGGCATTGGCAAGACAGGGAGTAAAGAGTAGGCATTTACGGGAGTTTAATTTTGCCTTTGGAGAAACAGGTAGATTATATGAACTACAGTCTAAGTTGTCTTATGTTCCAGGGCTGCCTTGGGAGGCTCTTTTTGGCTTTGCTTTATTTGTTTGAAAGCAAGAGCATCCCTGAAACTTTAGGTCAGGACTGTGTCTGGAGGTCTTTGGGCACTAGGGAGGGAGTGGTTATAAATCTCATTAAAAAAAATCATCAGGAAAAAACACAATGTGAAAGCATTGCCAGCCACTAAGAAAGTAAACAGAGGCTGAGACAGATTTGTATGGCATTTTTGCCATCAGGCAGATGCAAAAGATCCGGAGGATACTTTTGCTCTGTTTGCAGTTTGCATGCATATACAACTGATGTGAAGGCATAGGGCTCAAGTGGCTTACCCAGATGGCTGTGGCACTGAGGGTGGTGGGGTAGGGGGCCCGGGGAGGCCACATTGTTCTCCAAAAAAAGATTTGAATTTTTTGAGGAGATTACAAGGGGTGCAGCCCCAATTCCTCCCCATCTCCATGTGTGGCGTTGGGTGTCCAAACACCTTTGTTGTCACAGGAATTTGTGGCTCCTGGATGGGACATGGATGGTCTTGCTGGGGACACAGAGGTGATCCAGCAATGATTTTATGAATTTACTTTGCTCTCAGTCTACATTCATCTCTTTGCTCCTTCTGTTTGCTCTTGAAGGTAGAGTAAATCGCATTTAATTATGTAGTGATTAGAAAAGGGCAGGGCCCAAAAGTTTGTTCCCAAATGAGTTAATAAATAACACTGCTTTTAAATATGGATGTGCACTAAATAACCTGGATATGTTCAGTACAAACCAGCAAGAGTCTCTGCTATTATGCTATAGCAAAATAACTTGCAAAAGGCTCAGTGATGGAGAGCTACTGTTTCTGCATGGTAACTGCAGACATCCCTCAGCTACTTTCCTGCATCTCTTTCTCTCTCTCTCACAGGCTACATGCTCTGATGTGAAGGACCTGCATGGGCCTCTGAAGGACATGAATTTTTCTGTTCCAGAAGGAGGGGGTACACGCATCCTTTATCAGGTAATCAAACATCTCTTGATATTCACTCAGGTCAAAAAACCCATAGTCTGCACACAGAGACCACATGTGGAGTGTTGTCGTCTGCACTGGTGGGAAGAACAGTCCCATGAGAGGATCTGAATTTAATTTTTAACTCTTCTTTCTGGGAATTCAAGAGTCTACACGCAAAGAACAGGAGACAACCTCCTCTCTCAAACATGTTTTTAACAGGATATACTAAGACATAGATTAATAAAATTGGCATTCCTAGACGAACGGTTTCCGTGTAACTTATATCATCAATTTCCTTCAACTTTGAGGTTTGCTTCCCAAAATCATAACCACAGAAGGCCAGATCCAACTCCCAGGCAAATGGAGGATGTGCATCACTTTTTTCCATTCCCGTGCTCAGACAAAGCCCTGCCCTAAGCAGATGTTTGCTTTGGAAACAAACTGCAGTTGGGATTTCCTGCAGCATTCAGGAAATAATGTGAAAACTCCTCTGTTGAGGACCAGAAAAGGGCAGATTAGTTTGGGCAGGCTCTTGGAATATCACTCTCCCAGGCAAACACACTGTTGGCAATAGATTTTAGAAGTCACAAAAGCATGAAATTATTTTGATTATGGTGAAAATGCTGGAAAAAAAGATGATTTTCCCTCTGATTTTTTTTTCCATTGTAGTTCACATCTGAGCCACCTGCTGTGAGTTTCAGAGCGTCTGGTGAAAAAGACGGAAAAATTGACATTGTGCCACAGCAGGGCATCCTGTATCTCAATGGGTCTCTGGACTGGGAAACCAAACCAGTACACAGGCTGCAGGTAAAAACTCAATGAAAAATAGGAAGGGAGAGTTACTTGCATTCACCCTCTTCTGGTAAACCTGTAATTAATAGAAAACTGTTGAAATTTCAAATTCCTTATTTTGTCTATGTTTACCAGCAGCTTTTTCATTTTTAATATTGAGCTTTGCTGGAAGACACATGGTTTTATAGCTCTGAAAAACTGCAAAGGAAAATGCTCCTTAGCATTTCCAAAGGAAGGATATGTTGAGAAAACAAAAATTACCCTGATGCCAACACTAATTCTTTGACCATCCTAATATGAGGGGAACACTTGACTGGAATTGAAAACTGGCCTCATGAATGAGTTTCACGTGTTATCCCTGAAGACTGATAGGCTAAATTCCATGTCTGGAGTGGGAAAATAAACTATTGTAATCTATTTAGGAAGATTATAATCCATATGGTGAAAAACGGTGTAAGTAAATGACATTTAGACACGGAGGCAGATCTAACCTCTGTTAGGTAACAGAATTCTGTTTAGCAGATGTTGGTGTCTATTAGAAGAAAGAGCTTTGTGTGCTTTTCCTGCTATAATACTCTTTTCATAAGGATGTCACTGTAAACTCCATTGGGAGTGGGATGCTGGGTAGGCAGTCTTTGGTCTCAGTATAGCCTTGTGCTCTTATTCTGTGTCAAAAATGGTATTGTCTTTCCCTGAAGCACTAGGAACTGAGAAGGAGATGATTGTGAGAGGATCAGCATCTGAATAGACAAAGTATATGCTGAATTTTGTCTACTCTTAGCTATCTTTTAAAGGGCTACCCCTTCAGGTTTAATGGTTTCATATTCTCAGCTCTAAAGCACCCTTGGATTAGAATAAGAGAGGACAATTTTCTAGCCCCAGAAGCTGTTAACTCTAAACATGGGAATCATTTATAAACAAGAAGAAGTGATGACTGAAAAAAATTATGCTTGGGTAGTCATAAATAATTATGATTTTATCTATTATGTGCAAACAAAATCAAGTCTGACAGGTATAACATATACTTGGTGCTTTAAAGTCAAAGAAGGCTGGAAAATAAGAAGATAAATTGTTTTAAAAATGTCATTAGAGCTAAGAATTCGTTTTTGTTTACTAACCCTTAGATCAGTCTATTTATCTGGTTGATATTTATGATAACAATAATTTATAAATGCTCTATCACGTTGGGTTTTCTCCTGGTTCTTTAGAAAGTATATATTTCTGTTTAAAGAAAAGTATGCATTCTAAGCTGTGCAAGAATACGAAGTAGTTGGCTGAGACTGGAAGTGAGACATTGCTCTCTGAAAAGTGTCATCAGAAGCAGGAGGGAGTTGTTTTGTTGGCATTATATACTGTGGTAGATTACTGTCAGTGAGCTACACTAGCAAATTTGCCCCTGTAGATGGAGCTACCCAGTGATAGTTCTCACCAGATTTTTGTCACAGTAACTATGACTTGGCATTTGACATCCTGACATTAATTTATCTCTCTTAATTTATCTACATGGAAATATTTCTTTGATGTTCCTTCTTTCTTTCAAATCAGGTGGAAAGTCTTGATAAAGACGGAAACAAAGTGAGTGGTCCATATGCTGTTACAATATATGTGGAGGATATCAATGACAATCCACCAGAATTTGACCAGAAAGAGTACACTGGAGTAGTGAGGCAGAACTCTCGTCCAGGTAATTGTCATAGTAATTAAATATTATAGCTAATAGGAAGCTAGGTAAATTGAACAGGAAGATAAAGTGGGTACTACACTGCAGCAAGCTGGAAAATGATCAGTTTTCTTTCCCACAGGACTGTACAAAATACAGATGTAAGCATGTGTAATATAATGAAAGGATGAAGAGGTGACCACTTTGTGGTGCAAAGGGATCAGTGTAATCAGAAATATTTCGTAGTACTTATTGCTTTACAAGTATCACTTAACAGGCAAATATTTCTTCTCTCTCCATTGCGCTGAAAAAAACCCCTATGCTAGGAGGGAGTTTAAAGGTTGTCAAAGACTATACAGAAAGAGAATGCTAAGAATATCTAAGTCTTTGCGTATCAGTGAAACGGAGTGCCAGGGTAGGTATGTGTTTACAGTGACTGATGCTTCTCAAAACGTGGGCTGAACCTTGGTATTTAGAAGAGAGCCTTAGATTGTGGATTGCATTATGGATATGGAGTCCAGAAGCCAGAAAAGTATCAAAGAGCAGTTCCTTGGAAATGAAACAAAGGACTCATACAGCTGTTATCACTGTGACTATGGACTCAAGAAGAAACTTTTGCTAAAGAATATGCATATAAAACTCCATGGAGTCAGAAAACCATATCACAATATATCACTGTATTCTTAACTGCATCTAAGTCAAAAACATTTTGAATATTGCATTGTTGCTCAAAAGGCAAAAGTTGAGTTATGTTGCTATGCATTTCCTTTTTTCTTTTCATGGCATGATTGTTCCTGTAATTATAACTGTGTTGCAGCTGTAGGGCATTTTATCAAGTTGCTTGGGTTGAACTGATTTGTTTAAGAACTGAAAAGTGGTCTTAGAGAGATGTACCAGTGAGCTGCATTCTGGGTGCAGGCACTCTTGCATGGTAGATAGCTCTCTGCTGATTTAACTCTGTCACTTTCTTCATCAATGGGTCTTCACACCTACAGTGATCCTACTAAGCAGAACTGGTGGATGGGAGGACCTGCAGGATGGCATACAGGCAATGTAACCTCTACACACAAGCACAGTTTCCCAAGAGAGATGCTTCATGAAGCAACGCCCACTCCCCATAAGCTGCCTTCCTGGCTTGAGAGCTCTGCTCAGAAGGACTGTGTTGAGGTTTCAGTCTCCTCTCTTACCACTGTTTCTTCTCTAATCCAAACAGGCAAGCCCTTCATGTACGTCCATGCCACTGACCGTGATGATCCTGCAACTCCCCATGCACAGCTGGCATACAGTATTCTCCATCATTTTCCCAACCCTTACACAGAAATGCTTTTCCAGATCGATAGTGCAACTGGAGCAATCTCACCGAGTAAGACAGGTATGTAAAAAGATTCTTGTTTGCAAAGAGCAAGCATGAGTTCTGGGCTATACACAGGAACAGAACAACAGCACAGGTCTGATGTTACATTTTGCATATATGTAGTCAGTGGGGCACATACCACTGAGGCCCCAGTTTTGGGGAAGTAGTTTTGTGCCCTACCAGATTCAAGAGAAGTTAGCAGACTGGGGTCTAAAAGCACACTTTGAAGAGAGAGAGATCTTCTGGCCCTCAGGACTACACTGCATCATATCTTGGGATTAATTCTCTTCCTTGCAATGTAGAAACCCAAAACTGTAACATGAAAAATGCTGAGAAAACTCAGCCAGCCACGTGATCCCAAATAAATTGCATTGATTTAGAAATGCCCATCACTTCTGCTGGGCTGAACAAGTGCCTGACTGGGCAAGGGTTGTTCAGTGATGCATCTGTGTGACATCAGACCACAGCACAGAGGTCTCATATGATTACATCCACATGATGCTGTACTTGATCAGTCAGAGAAGCCAGAGGAAACAGCTTGCTGTGATTTGTCACAGAGGACAAATCTAAGGAATGAGTCCAGAGCAGATAAAGAAGATAGTGCATGTAGGAGGCAAATGAACTATCCCTATACCTCTTCATCATTCCACTTGCCTCTTTGCTCTGTCTCTAGGCTCTTATTACTTAGATCCTCAGAAGCAGGACACCTTCACACTTGTTGTCTCCGTGAAGGACATGGCAGGGACATCAACGAATGCTTTCACCACCAGTACTGATGTGATCATCACTGTGAAGGAGAGCCTGTGGAAAGCTCCCCCCACCATCTACATCAAAGAAAACTCAACCCAGACCCACCCTGTCAATATCAGCAAGGTAGGGGCCTTGGCCACACTCCCTGCACCTCTCAGTGGCGGCACAAGGTCGTTTCCTCCCAATGAACTGTGAAGGTGTCCCCACTGCATTCAACACCAGGCTCTTCAGAAGGACTTTGACACCTGTCAGTTATATTTCATATGGTATCCTTTGGAAATGATCATTAGTGCAGGTCTCATTAACTCACTGTTAGTATAAAAGTTAATAGTTTGAAGGTGACTGAGATACAGTCAATACAAACATTAGAGTGACTGGACTTTGTCCTTCAGTTTGGGGCCAAAGTCCAGTTGTGGGTCCTCCAGGCTTGGGGCAAACCAGAAGCTAGCCTGTCAAAAGTTATTTTGAATTTAGCTTCTTCCCCCCGGAGAAGAACCTGTCAGGGGACCAGCTCCACTGCAGCCCTGTTGTGGGCAGTCCCCCACACTCAGGCACACCTGCTGTGACTGGTTTTGTATAATGCAGCACACCTGCTGCATCAAAAGTAGCTTGGAAGGACTGAAACACCCTCCTTCACATCCTGCATTCCCATGGTATTCCTCTTTTCTCTGTGCAAGCGCAAAATATTTTGCTGATAACTGCAGACCAATAACAATGTATACATCAGTACATATTAACTAACTGGCCAACAGCCTTTCAGAAATATTTGACTTTGAAAAATGCCTTGGCACTGACACCTCCAATGGTGTCATCCCTTGAACATGGCAGCATTCCTTGGATCCTGTTTGCAAGAGTAACTGACTCGGTGCTATTTGCACTGGCCTCAGCGACAGTCCAAGGAAGCCCAGAGTGAAAACATGTGGAAGCAAGAAAAACATGCAATGGTGCACCCATTCTGGGGTCACTTGTGTATAAATTTCATGTGGCAGCCAATGACATGTTGATTCTGCCTAGGGGAAAATGAAATGCAGTTGCTGCTACATAGTATAAAACATACACTGTAATACCTATTCCTTCGTTAATTTGGTAGTCTGTGTACTTCATTTCATTTTAATTCTGTAGCACTCCAGTAAAGATCCTTCATCACAGACTTTGATGCATGTGAAGAGCATACACACACAAATGAGCAGATAGGTACTGATTATTTGTTTCGTTGTTCCACTTCTCTGATTTACATAAAACAAAACAACAGGAAGGAATAGACAGTATAAGGAGAAGGAATAAATTAGTGTCAATATATTCAAATACAAATAATACTTTTTTTCTCATGAATCACTATTTAGCTCCATATCACAAAACCCCTTTAAGTGTTGTGGGCCATCTGGACAGCTGGAGAAACTGAGGTAAAATGGCTTCACCAAACAATTCAGAGAGCAGAGGTGAATTGTCAGTCTGATTTTCTGCAGTTCATCCCAAGAGCCTGCCAAACTGTTAATTTTCTGGTTTATGAAGCTAATGGGAATGCAATTTTTACTGTTTGCAGCCCAGAAATGAGCCCTGTTAAATCTCAGTCTGCACTTCTGACTTCCTATCCTGACTTATTTTTTGATTTTCTTTTTAGGTGCAGTCAAATGATCCAGATGTAATTTATGACCTTTTTGAAAAAGAAAAGCTGCCCAGGCTCCCATTTTCCATCAGTCAGGATGGGGCTATTTATGTGACTGAACCACTGGACAGAGAAGAAAGGGATACTGTAAGTAAACACAGAAAACCTCACTGATGGGAGTGATCATAGCAGGAAGCTAATTATTGGTGTGGGAGTAAATATGAGAAAGCTCAATAGAAAGGACAGAGGCGGAAAAATAAATAAAAACTTTGTTTCTTCTCATTTCTGTTTGGGAATGACTGATAAATATGAAAGTGTATCCATCTACTACGCTGTAAACAGCCTTCAGGTTGTTACCCTACGACTGGTCTAGCAGTAGCAATCACTGCCCACAGCATATGCACAATGTACAATGTGGACCAACCATAGCAGGATTGCAGGTGCATCAGCAAGAGGTAGGCAGTGGCAGTTGTGGAGGGCAGGAGATTTGGATGTTTCAGACCTGCTTAAGACACCAGGGAACTCGGGGAACTCTCCAAACCAGAAGCAGAGTTTAACTTGGAGTTGCAACTGTAAAGTTACCTTGAAGTTCTCCATCTGGGGATCTTTTAGAAAGAAAACCCTCTGTTCCCTTTTGTTCTTGGATGAAATTTGGGCATAAAATAGGCCAGACATCAGATATGCTGAAAATATCCTATCTCCATATATGACACATAAATTTGAAAAGTGACAAAGATGAGATATTCCTGAAGTTTTTTTTATTTTCTTGAAGTTTTGGAAGAGCAAGGCCACCATGCAGGGAAGTATTGAGGAATTTGAAATTCTTTTGAGAATTCAGATCTCAGAGACTAAGGGGTGATGAAACAGTTCTGAATTAAACAGTGTGACAATTCTGACCAGGGTTATGAGAGGATATTTCATTTGCATGGAATACTTCCACTGTTACATATTTAAATGCGTAATATTGTCACAATGGACATTCAAAACATCTAATCATGCTATTTTTACTGCAGTATACATTTTTTGTGGTCACAAAAGATAACACAGGAGAACTGGTGGACAAGCCTTTGCAAATTCATGTTATTGTGGAAGACATTAATGACAATCCCCCTGTGTGCCAGCAGGCCGTCACTGTAATTGAAGTTCAAGAAAATGAAAGTGGAGGTAAGAAAACAGCATCTATTGATGCTGTTATTCTTTCCAGCCTGGTGCAAATAAAGCTAGAAATTCTGATCCCAATGAGTAAAATGTAGCTCTCCTAGAGAAATGTTCTCCTGTGCAAATTTCCCTGTTGTTTTCACTTCAATAATTCATGTGGAAAGGATTTCAATAACCTGAGAAGGACCCAAGACACCTACTTTACAAATGCCGTTGCATTTAAAACATAAAATTGCATTTGCCCATAACCACAGGTTTGGACAACTGCTTAAACTGTGAAAAGAAAAACTCCTCTTTTATTACTGATACAAGAAATACTGTTCTAAAGGTGGTATGAGCCCATTTTCCCTCTTCCAGATGCTCCTCCAGCATAATGCCTTTGACTTCCACGAACCATTACCAAAATAGGTCGCTAAAGCTTCATGTCAGAAATTTGGTCTCAGGACTGAAGTGTCTGCTGGTGCAGCCCCTTGTTCTGATAAAAATACGTGGCCCAATCCCTTTGCACTGCTCCACCCAAGCCCAAAGCAGAAGGTTGGAATGCTAAAGGATAAACTCCGAGAACTGAAATGATTGTATCTGTTGCAGTGTTTTCCACGCTGTTTTATTGACCCTCTACTCTTTGCATTGGTATCACTGTTGCCAGTGTGTACCTCTGTGGAGAAACAGGACCACTGCATTCTCTGTCTGACTATGTTCTCTCCACTGCCACAGGAAGTAATATTGGCACCCTGATTGCTACGGACATGGATAAGGAGGACACCCTTAATTCACGTCTGCAGTACAAAATTGAAAGTCAGGTTCCTGAGCTTCCCACAAGTAATCTGTTCCGTATTCAGCAAGACACTGGGATGCTGCACTTATCTGGCCGCTCCTTAAACAAGCGCATTGCATCCAATTATACCTTGAAGGTGCTGGTGACAGACCCAGGTACATAACACCTGCTATTATACATTGGAATAACTCTGTTCTCACTGGCATCCCTCATGCTTAGTGTCCATGGGATTTGAGGAGATACAGAGGATGCACTGGACAGGCAGTAGCACTGAGGTCTGGCTTGCTCTGTCGTGGTACTTGCCTTGTTCTTGAGATGCAAGGATGTTAAGCATGATTCATAATGCAAGTATGGAAGGAAACCAGCTCTAGGGCAGAGCATGGCTAAATTGGGAAGCTTGTTAACAAGTACTTCAGTAAGAGATTTCCTTCCACGGGGAAAAAAAAAAAAGAGATCATGATTGTGGTTTCCCCCCAAAATCTTTCAAAGGGACTTACTGAAAAAAACTTTTCAAGAAATTAAACATAGCTGCTCAGTCTAGATAATGTATTTTAAAATATTAAGAGCTGAAATTAAACTTCACAAAGAATCTTGTCCATTATGTAAGTTCCCAGGAGTCCTCTGTGTTTCACTGAATGGAAAGGAAATCATCCCCCTTATAATGATGCAAAACTCATGGAGGGAGGCACTGGCATGTAAAGAAAGCAGTGTGACATGTCTGTATATGAAATAGCATAATTTAGGCAGATGATAGAAAACCTTACTGAGGGAGAGGCTGGTGATTTGTTTTGGATGCTTATTTCAATTCCACCCAAACAGTTTTGTTTAGAATATTCCTTAAATTTCAGCTCATGTAGCATGTCTGTAATACACTAAAATCCAGCTACATATGAGTAGCTCACAACCAGACAGATTATGCTTTTAGAATCACAACCCTCCATTGCTATGGGTGCCCCTGCTCAGGCAGTGCTTAGATTTACATAGATCTGAGGTTTAAGTCTGACTGTAATGAAATGAGGAGTGCTGCCTGATGACCCACCAAGAGGACAAGGTAGCATAGACCAGGACTTACTTTTTGACATGCAAAAGTGATGCTGGGCGAGCTAACACAATTCATAGCTATCATCATCCTGGTAAAGGGATATGGTTTTAAAAAGTGAGGGAAATGAAACGAAACAGGATGGGACAGCTAAAGAAATGGGAAGGTGAATGGTAAAATAGAGAGTGAGGTCATCACTGACTAGGATATTTGAGATCAAGTGCATCTTACAGCCGCAGGACTTTGCTTGGATTGGGCAATCTGGTAGTGCTCAATTTTGCTCACAGTGAATCATTTTGGAGGAAAGTTATTTTCAGCAGAAGGACTACCATAACATTGTCTCTTTCCATGCAGCATACCAAACAACCTGTGACGTGGAAATACATGTAATTGACATCAATGACCAAATTCCCATCTTTGAAAAATCAGATGTGAGTATTTTGGCACTATCTTAGATGTTCTAATAACCTTTGGCAAATGTTTAAACATACATTTAACGTCTATAGAATGTCAATGGGAAACTAACCATTTACAGAACAAGTAATGGAGTAATCCACTAGTGAAAATAAAGGCCAGGTATTACTGCAAAGTCTATATATATCTATCTAGACAGTGAACAGTGGGAATAACTCATTATTAATTCTGAAATTTAAGGTAATTTGCTCAGTGGAAAACTATGTGTACAGAAAGGAATTATTCTATTAAAGCAGTTTATTCCAGAAATGTAAATTCTGAAAGGAAAGGGGGAAGGCTTTAAAACTAATTAAATAGCTAAATGGAAAAAAGCTAACATATCCCAAGTTCCCTTCCAAACAGAGTATTACTGTACCAAAATAAAAGCCAGAATGTGAATGGAAATCAAAGGCTGCATTTGCTTTGACTAGAAACAGTGATGCAGTGATCCATGCCCAAACACATACCTGCTGGACCTTGGTTCCAGAATGGGTGTCAGGATCTTGCCTTTTCCTCTGGTGGAGGTGCTGGCGTCTGGCAGAGAGACCTGAAGGCCTTTCATGACTTCTGCCTCATGGCCCAAGCCTCCCTGCAAATACTGCAGTGACTGAAGTGCCTGTATCATATTATCAGAGAAAGTTAAGGTATTGGAATGGATCTTAGAGATCATCTAGTCCCAATCTCCCCTTCTATGGGCAAAGGCATCTCTCACTAGACCAGGTTGCTCAAGGCTTTATCCAGCCTGGCTTTGAACACTGCCAGGGTTGGGGAATCTTGTGATTCTATGATCCACAGCCTCCCTGGACAACCTGTGCCAGTGTCTTACCACTCTTATATTAAAAAACTTCTTCCTAATACCGAATGTAAATTTCCTCTCTTTCAATTTATACCCATTACTCCTTGTCCTATCACTACAGTTCCTAACAAAGGGTTCTTCTTCAGCTTCCTTGTAGATGCCCCTTTAGATGCTATGAGGTCCCCATGCAACCTTCTCTTCTCCAGGCTGAACAACCCCAGCTTCCTCAGCCTGTCTTTGTAGGGAAGGTAGCATACATACAGGTGTCCAAGCTCCCACCATTCTTGTAGGCAATGTAGGCAATGGGCTCAAGAGACTTGTCTGGCTCATCAGGTGTAGGTGTACTTCTGGGGAAGCTATGTTGGGTTTTGGGCTTTGCTTACTACATTGCCCAGCTCTCTGTTGATGACAAGGGGGGCATAGTCACATGACAACTAGGTGCCAATATAGCAGGTTGTACACATTCTCACCTCAAGGTCTCAGTCCAGGCCCTGGTCTCAAGATGAGGCTCCTGGATCAGGGTACACATCAAACAGAGAAAATGGAGCTGGGATGCTAATGTGGCAACAGTCTATGGTGTATGAAGCAATTAAACACTTCAGAGTGAGTAGTCATGGTGCTCAGAGGGTACTGTCCCTGCTGCTGTGAGCATTGCATGAACATAGAGTGGTTTCAACAGAGGAGATACAGGTTTGGGATTGTTGTTGTTACTAGTATTTAACCCACTGACATGGATCCCATCACCTTTGATATGGCTAAAATGTTTCCCTCTCTCACTTGGCTGCTGGGGGTTAAAATACACCCATGTTTGTGGGTTGCAAGCTTGTTGTAGTGCTCCACAGGTGGTGCTCAGTGTATCACATTTCAATGATCTCTCTCTCTCTTCAGTACCACAATGTGACTGTTGCAGAAAGTCTCCCAGTAGGAACTGTGATATTAGAAATTCAAGCTACTGATGCAGATGAGCCTGCCACAGGGAGCTCCTTCATCGTTTACCAAGTGAAGGAAGGTGATCCAAACAACACATTCATCATAGAGACAGATTCTGAAACAAACCGGGGGTTCGTCAAGATTAACAAGGTGAACAGATGGGTTTATTCTTCTCCTTTGGTTTTATTTATCTGTTTTCCATTAACAATAACTGCCCCGGTGAC
>NW_008655354.1:85050-85469 GCF_000695815.1 Acanthisitta chloris | reverse complement strand
TGGGGGGGGGGGGGTTCAGGACACACTAAGCATGGTGCAGACTGCAGGAGGCCCCACTCTTGGGGTCAGGTACTGACTGTGTCTGTACAGTGCTCACACACACCTATCCTTCTGCCTTTGCTGTTGCCTAACCACCCACTGCCACCAGCAGCATCCACCACTAGCTCTGCTACTGGCCTCTTCTCCAACAGAGCAGGCTCTTGTCAATGAAATAGGTCTTTATGCACTTCAAAGACTAAAAAATAGCATTATTTGAGTGATTTTGCAGCAGCATTTCTGGAAAAGAGAAAGCCAGCTAAATGTTTCCATGGGCTGTAGTGCTAGTGGTGAGCTGTGACGGGGCAAATTCTCCTCCCTGCTGTTGTTCTGGGCCATTGGTGGCTTTTGCAATGGGAGCTGCAAGTGAGGCTGGCATGTCT
>NW_008655354.1:84305-85023 GCF_000695815.1 Acanthisitta chloris | reverse complement strand
AAACATTAACTGCAACAAAGCCAAGGTCAGTGTGTGCTGCAGTGGGTGATACAGCCCATATGCTGAATGCTGGAGACAGAATATAAGGAACACTTTCTGTTGCATCCATAAATTTCAACAGCAAAATTGCTCTCCCTTTGAAATTAGCCTTCTCAAAGGTGCTTGGACTAGAGGGTCCAGAAAACCTATCAATCATTTTCCAAGGGGTACTATGTTGTATGCATCCAGTTCACATGCCACTGGCTAGGCCAGGCACAGGCAGATGCAGAGTTTGGTGGATCATCTTCAGGATCAACTTCAGTGTCATTTTTACCCAACGAGGCAATTGTGAGAAACTCTGTGGTGTAACAACCCTCTCATGACTCTTGACACCCGGAGGTCACCCAAGACCTTCTCATACAGAGCTATAAATACTATTCCTCTAAACAGGATATAGTTATTAAACTTAGGCAGGTGGCAACATTATTAGAAAATGCAGTTGTTGAGAAGGTGTCTAAACAGGCATGTGGTTTCATTTAAATTGACTGTTCCAGTGTTGTTTTCTCTTGACAGCTCTCCCTTATTTTGTCTGTATCCGGGTTGCAATCTCCTCCTTAAGAAGTGGAGGACTTTGTAGTTTCTCATTGGAGCTGCCCATGGCAGTAGGGTCATTGCTTAAAGCAACTTTTTGTTTTCTAATTCATTCAGGCTCTTGACTTTGAAACAACATCAGAGTACA
>NW_008655354.1:47118-84281 GCF_000695815.1 Acanthisitta chloris | reverse complement strand
TGCAAGGCGTGCAGTACAACTCAAGCTCTCTTACCTTGTTTAAAGTTTTTGTAACAAATGTGGATGAGCCACCTGTTTTCCACAAGCCATTTTACAAAGAAGAAGTGTCTGAAGACATTCCTGTCAATACGCTGGTCATGACAGTGGAGGCCCATGATCCTGAGGGGAATTCTGTACGGTAAAGAAGGACTGTTCATTGGATTTAGTATTTAAAAATTGTTCTAAAGGAGGTGCAAAAGTAAATTTGCCCAATATTTGGCATGCAGGAAAATGCTTTTTTACAGAAGTCTTATCTCCTCGTAGAAGGTGGAGGTGTGGTTGGGTGGTGGCCAGTGTCCCACCTGCAGCACACTTCTGGACAGTACTTTTCTAAGCAGATTTCTCTCTGTGCTGTGATAAGCATCAGTCAGTGGGGCTCTTGAAACTGGAAACTCCAAGGGAAGAAGGCCAATGTATGTATCCAGGAAAAAGGCAGTGCTGGTCTGAGAATAACAGCGTTTCCTTTTCCATAATGCCTTGAACAAATAAATGAAGCATACCCCTAGGAAACAGTAGAAGAGGAGCTGCTTTTCCTGTCACACAGGAAACCAAACATAGCTTTTTCTCCACCAAAACACACAAGTCTACAGTTGACAATTAACTAATTTTCATTCCCCACTGTCAAAGACAATATGTCTGTTTCCACTGCAGATGCAAAGCTCTGTGCAAGACAACTCCTGTGCCATGTTGCATGATGTAAATGTATCTTAAACAGTAGAGTCAGATAGAAGAATTATTTGTGGCCCTTGCTGCACAATTCTCAGCTGGAATGCTAGATGGATCAATCCAAAAAGAACAGTCCTTGAAATTTAACTAAAATTCATCAAAACACCAAGTAGTTAATGGAGTGCAGATTATGACTCTTAGACCTCCTGTGGATTTTTATTCCCAGAGGTTTCTCATCTGGCTTTCTACTTTCCCCTAACTTTTGGGAAGTTAACATGTTTGGCCTTCTGTCAAACGGGTTTGAAAGTGAGCCACATAGTCCAGAATCTCTGGGGGGATGATGACAGAGACACATGACAAGAATTCACATACACATAAGCACATTTCTGCTGAAAAATAGGCTAAAGGGCATAAAATAAAGAGTAGAAAAAGTAGAATATGTACAAGCATGTCAGCATGCTGTTTCTAACGCAAGGGATACTAAAAGAACAGAAAGGAATTAGGAGGTCAGGTCACTTCTACTCAAGCAAATGCCTGTGCTTTGACTGGGTTACATGTTCATGGTTAAATTTGTATAAGTAAATACCCAGAGACCTTGGCATTTTTTTAAAACAATGATATAAAGGCAACTATGTGGTGATGTTTGAAGCAATCCCTGTTCCAAGGCTGCCCTGATGGTAATTACAGGCTGCTCCAGACTGGCAGCAGATATCCACAGTAGTCTACCTCAAAGTCCTGGCCCCTTGCTGATCCACAACAGGGTGCCTGGCTGCACAGCTCCCTCTGTCCCCAGCCTTTGGCTTGTGCACCCCCCGCAAAAAAAAAACCCAAAAATGCTCAGGAACACCCCAGGTTTCCCAGTTAGAAGGCAAGTGGAGTTGCAAGTACAGAAGCTGGAGTAGTGGTGGCATTTCTGTGCTGCTGCTTTCTTATTTGGGATAATTTTGGCCTCTTCCTCTGTCTCTATCTCCTGGTTGGCTGCAGTACTGTGACTCTTTCAAGAACCTTCTTTTTGAGCACAACAGTAATCAAGCTGCTTGCCTAAAATCAAAAAAGTACTATTTGCTTTGTCAGATTTTTTTCCTGATTTGGACTAGTATGTCTGATTTTTTATTTTGTCTATTTCTTTCCAAAGATACTCTTTAGAAGGTGATGTGAGGAAATGGCTGAGAATTGATTCAACCACTGGGCAGGTATACACTGCTTCCCGTTTGGATCGAGAACAAGAAGAAATTTACACAATTGAGGTTGTTGCATCAGAGCTAAGTAAGTGAAGAAACAACTACATATATACACAGAGGAATCTCTTGTCCTCATGTTTTTATGAGGAATTATCATACCTCTCATGACTAAACCCATGAAAAGTACAGGAATGTGTATCCTTAGATATACATCCTGTGATGTATCCTTAGAAGTGTATTTCACAAATTTTAATTTTCTTAAATAAACCTCGATGCTGCAGATAATGAAGATTAAAATAGCTTTCATGAAGTTAGCTATCATATGGTCTTATATTTACTTGAGCCACATGACATACAGAGAAGGTTAGAATTTCTTCAGTGTTTTCAGCATCAATATTTTCTGCAACTTTTTCCCTCTATAGCTTTCTTGTGGGTATGTTTACTCTTCCTGAGAACATACGTGGAGAGCAGCTTGCAATCTTGTACAGAATTTAATTTTATTATGACTAAAACTAATACCCTATCAAGTCTGAAGGACTTCTAGTTGCAGATATTAGTATCTTTCTATATTGAGTTGTATTTCCTATATATAGAAGAGAGGTGGGAAACTAAATGAGCTTCATGCTTAAAAGTGCTCCAAAGAGCACTGGTCATCTTGGATGTGACTGCTTGCTAGATACAGTGGTCTATCTGCCTCCTTTCCCTTGATAGTGTTCTGTAGTTAGCAAGAGCTGGTGGTAAATAAACCATACCTTGACCCTGCAGCCTTCAGACAGAATAACACCTCTCCCTGCCTGCCTGATGGTATACCTCTACAACAGGTGCAAATGCAACAACCCATTGTGTAAATCAAAAATGTGTGTGTAACTTTGCATTCTGTTAAACTCTACAGATAATACAGCTCAGAAATCCAAAAAGTCCTTGACTCTGCACTTACGTGATGTGAATGACAACCTTCCACACTTAGCTACGGATTATCCCACTTTCTTCTGCTACCCAGTCAAGGCAGGAGATAAAGCTCTCATTCGAGCTACTGATGCTGACGAACAGTGGTTTTATTCAAAATTTACTTTTTCCCTTGCGAATGAAATGGATGCAAGAAACAACTGGGAAATCTCAAAAGCCAATGGTAAGCTAAGACAGCTATTCTTGCAATGACTCTCTCAGTACTCCTGGAAATATAAAGAAATATTGAATTCATTTTCACTCCTATTATTGCATAGCAGTATTCCATGTAGGCAAAAAGCCCCAGATTGTTGAGAAATTACATGCATTTTGTCATTTGAACACCTAAGTCATGAATTTTTTTTCAAACTATGACATCTAGAAAGTTTTAAGCTAAAATTTCACAAGCTTCTCGTTTCTCATAAGAAGCAAGAATGAAATTTACTGTGTGCTTAATGAATACATATCACTGTTGCTAAAGAAATAGAGCAGCTTGCACGCTGTACATTTCTGACACGTAAAGTGCAAAAGGAAGTTGTGTTGCACAAACTGAATGGTGTTCTTTGAAGGGGAGAGTGAGCACATGGGTAAGTGCTTGGCTGATAGAGCCTGCCTGAGTTCCTAAAATATGTTTGATGAAA
Organism: Acanthisitta chloris; assembly: GCF_000695815.1. Classification (NCBI taxonomy): domain Eukaryota; kingdom Metazoa; phylum Chordata; class Aves; order Passeriformes; family Acanthisittidae; genus Acanthisitta; species Acanthisitta chloris. The sequence continues at coordinate 80,809 of NW_008655354.1, read as the reverse complement.
TGTCCCACGAGAGAAACCTGAGTTGTCATGATATGAAAGGGACAAGTTATGAAAGAATAAATAATAATTTAAAATTCAGGGCTTCGAGTAGATGGTCAGCTCTTGCAGTGAAGGGAGTTTGTGTGTGGTTTTCCAAAGGGTTTTTGGCTAGAATCTGCGTAATTCAATACAAATGGGAGTGCAAGGAAGAGGAAAGGTTTACTCATTATACAAATGTATTTGAGTAGGAATCAAGTGTTAAGAGCTTCAGAACATTCTTGCAAGACCCACTGGGTTGAACAATAACATGGCAGATGCTAATGAACCCTGGACTCCCAAATTCACTTTTGAAATCATGGGTACTGAGCTGGCCATTATGAGTCAGGAAGGAGACTTGTAAGCAGTTCCATGGAAATGTGAGCTCAGTTTATCAGTAGCATCCAGAAAAGGAGATCAAATATTGACAATTACTTGGAAATGACCAGAGAAGAAAAATGAGGACATCATTATGCCCTTGTATAAATTCATGGCTTGTTCAAGTCTCTCTGTCTCCAAAAAAATATAGCATAACTGGAAACAGATTCAAATAGGGCGACAAGGATAATCAAAGTTATAGAGTACTCTGGTATAAGAAAGTGTATGAAAGCAACAAAGTAAGCTACTACTTTTTATCTTGGAAGACAGTAAAAAAAAATACAATAGAGATCTATAAAATGATGAATTGTATGGTCAGGGTGGCCAAAGGTTCATCCTTTGCCCTCTCTTCCAGTACACAAATCTGGGAACCTCAAATGAAGTTTGTGGAGTTATTTCCAGTGCAGATAGAATGAGGAGGTAGTTGACTTTGTAACTTGCTGTCACAGGGTGTTGACTATGTAGAAATTTTGTACAAGTTCAAAGCAAGAAATTACATCCTGCTCAACAAGTCCCTGAGCTGAAAATGGTTGAGGCTGTAAGAGTATTAGGAGAAAATAAAATACATGCTTGCTTTTTTATTGCAATATCCACTTATTCTAGAGGCAAGATCCCGACATCACTAGACCTTTGATCTGATCCCAGTGGCTGTTATAGTTTTTTCCAATCTTTAAAGATGTGAGGGTGTAAGTGTGCTAGAAGGATGGTCTGTCCTACTAAGTTACCCTGGGAACAATTTAAGCTGGTTATGTTCTCTATGAATATGGGGGCAATGCTTGGTTTAGATGTAGCACTACCCAAGATCAGATTTGACCTGGTGTAGAAACTAAGAAGGAAATTCTATGATAATATGCTCAGGCCAGACTAGGCTTTTAAATAGTACCTTTTCACTTAATGTCAGCAAACCAACGAGACCTTGGAAAACATAGAGAGAAACAGGAACTACCATCATGTGCAAAGCAGCCTTAAAAAAAGAACTTGCAGGAAAAGAACTTGCAAAAAAAGATTTGCAACAGGTATGAATTTTGAGCTAAATTTCTTTCTTGTGCTGACCTGAATGTCCCATTTCCTACTTACAGCTACTCATGCTTACCTCTCTCCGAAACACGGTAGATTTGAAGAGAAGGTGTACAGTGTTCCAATAATACTCAACGACAATGGAAAACCACCTTTGGAAAACAGAGTGAATCTTAAAGGTATACTATGCACAGAAGTATTAGTTTCAAGACAGCAGTTACATTTATGAAAATCAAATGTGACTACTAATCTTCTCATTAACCTCATGGTATTTCTTTTTGCAGTAAACATCTGCACGTGTTCCAGTGAAAAGTCGTGTTTTATTACAATAGATCGTCAGCACTCCTGGCCAACCCCTGGGCAGGCAATTGGGATACTAATTGGGGTCCTGCTAATCATTGGTAAGTCACTTTTCTTGGGTGATGTGAAGCCAGATCTCTGAGATATGACGGAGGTGCTGCATTTCTAACACTAATTGACTTGTTGGATGAAGATTTGTCATGAATGTTACAGAATGAAGAAGAGAGGGAAGATTTCATGATTGTGTATCATGGTTGCCTCAAACTTTTAAGTTTTTGATCATAAGGAAGACTTTCTTTGCCTTGTGCTTCTGAATCAATATACAATGGCACAGCAACCAGCTAGGACAGAAGAAAAAGCTGCACTTCCAGCATATTGTCACTTCATTGCTACCTGCTGCCTTTTCCCTGTCAGGGAAGGGATTGGAGCCTTGTCTTGTGTATCCAGATTATAGTGAAAATAGTGAAGCTTCTAGGAATATAATACTTACAGTATCTGCACACTTAGCTTACAGTTATGGTTTTATCTATCTATTTCAGTTTTGTGGGATTACATTTTGCATATGGAGAATTACTCTGAGCTGTGGGAATTTATATCAACAAAATACAATTACATTGCCAAGCAGTAATGAATGGTAGTATGTTCTTAGAGGCTTGAGCTGATGTCACTTCAACAAGTAGCTTAAACTCCTTTCAAAACAAGACAAAATATTTTTTTTTGTATTAGGGTAAAATAGAATAGAATATTTTAGTTGGAAGGGACCTACAATGACCATCTAGTCCTACTGCCTGACCACTTCGGGGCTGACCAAAAGTGAAAGTGTGTTTTTAAGGGCATTATCCAAATGCCTCTTGAACGCTGACAGGCTTGGGGCATCAACCACCTCTCTAGGAATCACAGAATCATAGAATCAACCGGGTTGGAAGAGACCTCAAAGATCATCAAGTCCAACCCTACCGTTGTTACTAGACCATGGCACTAAGTGCCACATCCAGTCTCATCTTGAAAACCTCCAGGTATGTTGAATCCACCACCTAACAGGAAGCCTGTTTCAGTGTTTGACCACCCTCTCAGTAAAAAATTGCTTCCTAATGTCCAGTCTAAACCTCCCCTGGAGCAGCTTTGAGCCATTCCCACATACCCCATAGCTGGATACCATATAGAAGAACTCAGTACCTCCCTTTCCATGCCCCCCCGCAGGAAGCTGTAGACAGCAGTGAGGTCACTCCTCAGCCTCCTTTTCTCCAAGATAGACAAGTCCAAAGTCCTCAGCCACTTTTCACAGAACATTCCTTCCAGCTCTTTCACCAGCTTAGTTTCTGTCCTCTGGACACACTCACATCCCTTAACATCCTTCTTTAATTGTGGGGTCCAGAACAACATATGGTGCTCAAGATGAGGCCTCACCAATGCTGTGTACAGTGGAACAGTCACCTCTTTTGACCAGCTGGTGATGCTGAGTTTGATGTACCCCAGGATGGGGTTTGCCCTCTGGGCTGCCATGACACACTGCTGACTCCTACTGAGCCTGCAAGTTCGATACGTAGAAAGACAAAGCCAAAGCTCTATGATGATTTTCTCTTGTAATACACAAACTCCTAAAGCAAGAGAATGTGATGATGCATATGCGATGCATATATCTGTCTTTTAAAGATAAAAGGAGAAAAAAATTGGAAGTACTTAAAATGGAAGAAGCCATACTCAGACCATGTGATTGACAGAGAACCCCTAAAAATGCATCATTATAATCTCTGTTCAAGCTTCTCACATCACTTATTTCTGTGCAATACCTTAGTCTGATCCCTCACTCAGTATAGTGCCATATTTAAATGAAAAGTATGTTGGATAACTGACTAAAGATGTTTTCATTACAAGAGAGCTGGTCAGCTCAGACAGAACTTGCCTTACAGCTTTAAAAAACACAGTGTATGTAACCCATAAAGGATTTTTAAAACAATTCCTGGAAAGAATATGCAGGTTTTTTTTAATAGCAAGTTTTTTTCACTATAAAGGCAAAATCAGATGACAGCCTCATAGCTGGATTTAACAGGAATCAGAGATGGGCAAGGAAAAAACAGTGAGAAGTATCTGAAGATTTTATTAAATCTGTGAAGATTGCAAACATTGAACCTCAGAAGATAAGACTGTAAATCCAGCCATTTCTTGAGGGCCTGTCTGACACAAGAATGAATTCCCTTATGAGCTAAGTACTCTCGCAGAGCTCCGCACCTTTCATTCCAAGAGCAACGATCCTCTCTAGTCTTATTTTCTTTAAAAGAAACAAAGAGCATAGACACCAAAAAACAATACACAACAAAACAAAAAATACTCTCAAAGCCCTCAACCAACTCCATGCTGATGGGAGAAACTCTTTCTTTAGGACAAACTCTCTCTCCTGTAAGGTATTTCTCCCACTGAGAAAAGGGTAGGAGTATAAATATCATGTGGCAAATACCAGGCATGTTCCTTGATTAACTACTCAGATACCACAAATGTGAATGTAAAATAAAAATTACAGAACATATATGCAGAGCAATGAATGGGGCAAAGGCAGTAGATGAGCAATTCTATATACTTTAGTAAAGGAACAAAGAGATGATGGAAGTGATAGATAATCTAACACAGATAAAGAGGAAATAAATTTATGCACAGTGTGACAAGCTCATAATGATTTTAAAAGGTCAAAGATACATATAATATGCATATCTGATGTGTGTGTATATATACTTGCATACATATATATGTATATGAAGCCATATAGACAGCTTAAGTTCAATATGATAAGTGATGATAAATTGTATAAACACTTCTAATCCAGAGCAGAAAAAAATTGTCAGTCATTCTTGGCCATAGGTACACAAATCTCTTGGGTCCATCAGCTATTCCTAACAGATATCAAGGAACTCCCGAAGAACAATTTTCCTGTCAGTAGTCTCAGCTTTTCTGCGACAGAATTGCTCTTCCATTGGAAAAAACAAACAAGGACTACATGGATGGTTGGACTTGATGATCTTAAAGATCTCTTCCAATCTTGATGATTCAGTGATTCTACATTTCAAGACAAACATGACAACTCACTGCTCAAAGGGAGGGGGTGTAAAATAGACACTTTGCTGTCTGGTCAGATCCTAGAGGAGAAGTTCTCCTTTCAGGGAGGATCCCTGAGCCCCAAGGCATCTGATCCTGCCCACCAGTGCCTCAGGTCTACGTTGTTGGTCCAATGCTACATGGTCATTCCCCAAAGCCATTTACTTCTGTTCAAGAGGTAAAGCACTGTGGATATTACAGAGTGGGTGTCAGGGCATTTGCTGAAATATTCTTTCAGAAAGCTTTCTCTTCCCTTTACTGATGAATGCTCTCTGTTTTTCAGGTGCCATTGTAGGGGGTGTGTTTATCCACATGAGACACAAAGAGAAAAATGAAAAGAGCTATCACAAAGATGCAAAAGATCCCCCTGAACTCAAAAGACTGGCTTAATGACTGTTTCATCAAGACACAAAAATGCCTTTTGGGTTGTGAATGAGTGAACTTTGCAGTTTCAAAGCACAGAAGTCTGGCTTTGAACCAGAGACTGAGGATACAAACATGCAAAAGTAGACCCCCAGGGGCTTCACCTCACTTTTGTAGGCAATACTATTCAGTCACAAAACAAAAAATGTATGTAGGCTAATAAGAATATCAGCTTTGACTGAAGTGTTAACTCATGACAACACCAAATGCTAAGCTCCTGCAGAGGTTAAATACGTGGGACCAGCCTTCTTTGTTTGACAGTTGAAGTAAATATGAACTTTATGGAGGACTACATTTTATTGAACTGCATGTATTTGTCTTTTTCCATCTCAATAAGTCACTGAATAGCTGAACAAGCAATAAAGCCCAGTGCTACATTTGAAGATGTCCCATGAAGTTGTAGGAATCTCTCTGAATCTCCTTGCTGACCAGGAGGTCCCAATCCTATTACAATCTGTAATCTGCCCTGCTTACATGATGCTGAATTTGCACTAGCAATGTGGTATTTCACATTTTCATTTTTGATATCCACAGAGTAGAACCAAGTTTGTGCAGCAGCATGGCCTTTCCTTACAGTTTCTAAGTTAAAAAACCCCCGTGCTGAGTCACGGAGAGTTGGGTAATGTGCTGGTTTATCATAGTGCTGCAAATATTGCTCTTGCCCCCTATACGTTAGATAAGAATAAAAATGTTCTTGAAAGGTTTTAGTGCCTGCTTTTTTTATAAAATGTAACAAAAAAAAAAGAGAGTGCATGAGAGCAAACCGTTGCTGCTTGGTTATCTATTGTATTTAATTCTCACTTTCACATAACACATTAAAAATGACTCTTAGGCCAGAGTGATACATGTCCAACTGATTCAAGATGCCATGATTGCTGGAGGCACTTCTATCTTAGTTACAATAGAATGAATTTGAGCCCAGGATGACACTCTGAGAAGGAAAGCCTTTCTCCTGACAGCATGCCTATAGAAGGGCATTTTTGGTGACAGTTTGAGGGAGGCTTTTCTTTTAAACTATAAATAAATCTGACAAATATTGTGTTAAACTGAAAAGACAATATACTTTTGAAAACATTGAAGAAAAGGTCACATGGAAAAGAGTATGTTTGTTTACCCAGGATTTTTAAAATGACTTTTGCACGCAGCACAGAACTAGAAAGAAAAGAGCACTTTTTTGGTAGCATTGCATTATAATAGGTTTTCCTAGAATGCTGCCAGCAAAAACTTTGCTTTTGGGCTTCAGCAACACAACCCAATTGTTGTACCTCTTACCCCAGCTTCCCCAGCTGTTGGAACTCTGTTATTTGCTGTGGGGCTCACTGCTGGAATGTATTTATTTTATGATGGGAATGCAATCCATTATATTTGGAAAGTATGACATTCAGTTACGTCAGTGTGTCCAGGGATTAGGATTAGTATATTGTTTTATAAATAAAGGAGCCAAAGTTCAAGAGTCACTGTACTCATGTATTCCAATATGGATTTATTTGAAAATGGGGAAAAGGTGTAGAAGTTCAACTTTGCTTTATCTCCCTGTCCTGTCTTTCTGTTTGGTAAGTTTACCCAAGGACATCTCCTATTGTCAACAATTTCTTTTCTGGAAACAAGTAAAAAAATTTCTTGTCTTATTTACCTACCTTCATGGCTGGTTTGATAGCAGGACCTTATCCCTGTCCTCAGTCTACAGAGGCATTGCCATGGTTTCTTGTATCTCCTTGGGGTAACACTGCACCCTCTCCCAGCTGCCCTTAGACCGGCAGATAGCAGAGCTTCTCGGACAAGTAAAGAAGTCACCCCTCCTCGGGGTGTTAAACACTTCTTCAGTCAAAGAATTTCTGGAGTCGGCCCTCCTGCAGGTATCTACCACACGTGGTTCAAGTGTGGTAGGAGAGGTCTGAATGAAACCATCTTGGGGTGCTTCCTCTCTGGCAGCTTCCCTGAGTTCACATTTCTAGGGCATGAACACATTTTCCCTTGCTGCTGCAATGACCCCCTGACAGCCCATGCTTCTGCCAGCAGCAGAATACAGCTAGAGCCTGCAGCACCCTGACTGCCTCACCCCACGTGTGCCTCCTTCCCCACCCCACTTGTACTCAAGAGACATGTCATGTTGATGCTCACATGGGCATACCTAAGAAATGCAGCTCCCAGCTAACACGTGGCTGGGGCACCACATGCTTCTTGTACTGTGCAGTAGTCCTACCTTAAACAAAAAGAAAAAAAAAACAAAAAGAAAAATCCTCATTTCCACCCCTGACACAAATATTCTCATTTTCTTCACCCTCTTCCTGTCTGCCTGCCAGAACTTCACCCCCAGTCCTCCAGGGATTTATTTAACCCAGTCTTGCTCTGGCTCCTTCATCAGTTCAGTCTCTTTTGGGAGCCAGACAAAAGTTCTCACCCAGCCTTAACTCTCCCCCTGCAGCAGACTGCTGTCCCCTGCCTCCTTTCCAGAGGCCAAATTCAGCTTTCTTTGGATCTCTGGAGAGGAAGAGAAACAATACTTATTATTATTCCTTCCCACCATGCTTCCCACCAGCTCCAGCTGGTTCCCAGGTCCCTGCATGAGTGGCAGGGATTAGGATGTTTTGCCCTTGTACATTATATTTTGCTCTGAATTCAAGTTTGAAAGGATGAGCACTTTAGGAACACCTCAGTTTCTTGCCAATGTCTGTTAGTCACTGCATACCCCAAAGTTGTTTCATTGGCACTTATTGGTAATAACCAAAAACACATAAACTGCACTTTACAGAATTTTGTGCAGACCTCCAAAAAATAGTTCTCAGGATTTGGCCACATTGTTACTTTTTTAAACATCTTTGAAATATTGGCTTATACTCTTCTTTTTAAATGCTTGAATAACAGTTATGGTATACTGGCATGTATATACCTGCACAATTACCTATGAAGAAATTAGTAAGGTCTGCAAGCATTAAAACTGAATTAGAGCTTTAAATGCATGATACTTAAAAGAAAATGGTAGAGAAACTAAAGCACTCCTCCCTTTTATCCTCAAATTATTAGAATAACTTTATACATTGATAGAAGGACAAAATTTGAAAACAGTGTTGATGGCTTTGGACTCCAGATACAACCTTTCTGCCAAGAACAATATCACACAAGAAGTCCAGTGGTGAAATGTGCTGAGAATATGTCCTCTGGCACTGCTCCTTTCCATGGTTCCTCCTGCAAGCATGCAACATCTCATTACAAGGTTCACAGATAGCACAAGATGTTTCAGAGCTTTCTAATTCTTTTTTTACATGATTAGAGACTTATCAAGGTCTTGATTATCTCCAGGATTAATGGCATACATTAACTAAACTGTCATTATGCCTGTTTTTCAACCCATTTGTAAATATAAACTTGAAAAGTCCAAACAAGATTTTTATCTGGGTTTATAGAACAAATGCCACAGTACAGCAGCTCTTGGGGGGGGGGAAAGTGTCCTTAGTCCTCGTTTTGAAGTATAGTTCATCAGCTCTGCTCACACAATCAAACATACAAGGCTTTATCCACCACACATAGCTACTGCTGTGCCTATTAATGGGGATAAAGATAAGGCAGGCACCAGTGTCATGGTGATGGGTGGGGAGGGCTGTGTGCCAGCAGAATGCCTGGGCTGGCCATGCCACCCGGCTGGCTGGAGCCACCAGTACTCATGGGGGGACAGGCTCCCCCCAGACACGGGGAATGCTGTGCCCTCACCCGTAAAATGGCTCTGCAGCAAGCTCTGCTCTTAGGGTAGGCCAAGACCACGTGGAGGAGCACAGAAGGCTTAGGTGGGATTAGGAAGCTGGCTAGTAAAGGGCAACTGGTTTTGGCTGAAAGCAGATAGATGCTCTCTCAATCCCTCTGTGTAACATGATCCTAGATGCACCTTAATAGGTGTTTGAGAAGACTTTGCTTTAAAATTAATAGACAATTATTACTACTGCTATTTCCTGCATATTTGCCAGAACTGGGAGCTGAAATCAACTAATTTCTTATGCAAAGCAGAGCAAGGAACCACATAATACATAGAGATACCACTCCTTCTAGACCCCAGAGATCTTGTGTCTAGTCTCTAAATGTGATTCTGATGGCATTCACCCCCTCAGAGAAGTTCTCCTTCCCTCTTGGCTGACACTGGGTCTTGAGCACAGCACTCGGTAATTTGCACCTTCGGTTATAAGACAAAGCTCCAGAGCTACAGGTCTGTGCCTCATCAGGGGAACATCCTCTACGAACAGAGCTCAGAAAAAGGAGGCAGCATAGCCTGTGACCAAAGGGTTACGATAATATACATGAGCATCCATTACTCCAGTGAAATACCATGGAAACATTTATAAAGATGGACAGCATGATCACGTTAAGGATCCTAAGCCAGGAAAAACACTTCCAGTTTTTTGATTGCGTATTCCAAAAGCAAAACAGAAGATTAAAGAAAAACCAGCAGCAGATCTTTGAACTCATTGCTGAACAGAATGTTCCTCTGCTGATAGTGAAAGATTGTACAGTGCAAGGAGACAAACTACATGAGCCTGTTCTGTTTACAGCTTGGGGGCCAGAGATGGGCGATGAGTACAGTTGTAAAAGAATATTATGCCACAGATGAGCTCAAGGGGAAGAAGTGTCATGTGTTTGCAGCTGAAAAGATGACAACTATTATTGCCAACTTACATTCAGCTCATCTGGTTATGATATCAGTATCATAACTGTGGGAGGGTAAGCAAGCATCATTTCACCATTCCTGAACCATTCCATACTGCTGAATGTGGCTGAGAAATGTGTTTTCACAACTGTTCACTAAGGACTAACATTTAACGTGGAACTCCTCAAAGGAGGTGTAGATCTAGCACCTGATTCCTGGTTCTCAGAAGTGAGCAGTAAGAACAGAATCAGGAAGCTGGAAACCAGGGTGGGCCTCTCTGGCACATTAATCCTATGGCCAAGTGAAGATCTGGGGTCCACTTGCTGACAGTCAGCATAGACACACACCTCCTCTTGTTTCTCCACCTAGCAGACAGAGCCTCTTGGAAGATTTCACACCCTGAGGTCTTCATTGAAGAGCTACATTCCCACATTTGAATTATCTCTTCTGCTTGGCAAAGCCAAAGTGACACAACAGCTGAAGCCACAAGACATTTCCTCGGGTGAGGTTCATGGAGGGTTTATTGTATCCCTCTGTGCAGTGCAGTGAACACATCCATACTGCTTGTTCCTTCCCAGCACGGAGACTTGCCTGCCCCCACTCAGCACTGAAAGGCTATTGTGGGAAAGCAGTGGAGAACCAGCAGTGCTAGAGTGATGCCAGTAAAGATTTACTGACTTTATTTACCTGAGTTGCAAATCAAGAAAACTTTTGCAACTAACTTGTCCCATCTGGCTGAGCAGATTAAGAAGTGGAGACTGGCATAGTTGGTGCTGTGTTGCTTTCACACGTTCAATTTGGACAGTGAAGGGTTGCCAGAAGAGGTAATGGTGGGAGAACATCAGCAGGTAGAAGGAATGAGAAGGCAGCACCAAACAAGGCATACCGAAAAATGAGAGCAGAAATGTACTCTGAGCCCCAGATGAAGACCTATATGAGTGGCCAGGTCTCAAGGCTATGCAGCTCCTCTGCATCACTGTCTTTCCTACCTGGAAGAAGGTTGGTGAACTTCGGGATGAGCATACATCCTTCTGGATTTGGCAGTTGCAGAAGGGTTAGAAGCAGCAAGTGCCAGGGGCTTCAGAAGCTGGGGGATTTCCAGCTGCCACCCCTCTAGAGCTCCTTTTGCTGGTGGCTGCTGCTGCCAGACCTGACTGAGAAGGTGCCTGTTTTTCTTTCATTTTGGGCCAATGTCTGAAAGGCTATGGATTTTTTTCATGTCCTTTGGATAACTCCGTTGATGTTAAAGTCTACTCTTATGAAACTTTTTCCATTTCCCCAGGAAATATTTTGTGTTAAGATATTCTTATCCTTTCCTTATTGATTTTATCTGCAATGCCTTTTGCCAAGTCTAATTTTTAGGACCTTACGTTTATTGTCTTAGGTCCCAGTTTTTAAGTGTTTTGCTGGGCTCCTTTTTTTCCTTTTTTTCCATGATGCACAGTGCACTTCTTCTAAGTGAGGCGCAGCTGAGAGGGGTTTGTTATTTCTGTGTAAGACAGGCTGTCATCGTGGGCTAGAAGACAGTGAGTGAATAAGAAACAGGGCATCTTCCTACATGGTTAGATCAGGAGAGTTGAGGCCAAAAGACAGCTGAATAATGCCCAATTAGTTAAGAAGGAAGCAAGAAGGGGACATATGTGGAGCCCCCCAGGCAGTGACTGTATTTGCTTATTCTTCTGGCTATGTGGGTTCAGGCAATAGTAAAACATTTTGTACGAACAGGTCATTTAGTTACAAATATCTTGTATTTTAGGAGCACCCTGGATATTGGGCTTGCAGGTTTATTATGTGCTAATGTCTCTTGCCTTTCCAGAGCTCTGTGATGGTGCAGGAGATTGTGACCCTGGAAACAGCAGGATTCCGCATGCCCCAAGTTAAGGCATGTTACTACATCCCCTCCTTGCGTTGGTCATTTGTTTTCTTTACAGTCACCAGCCCATGCACATGTCTTTTTTTTAAGGCCTAGCTCCTGAAAGCCATAAGCTGTAGCTACAAAAGCAGATGTCTTTTCTGCCAGGTGCATGCCTCATCTGCAAAAGTCAGACCTGATGAGAAATGCTTTTCAAGTCAACCCATGGAATTCCATCACCTGCACATGGCTGTGGGCATACCCTGGGAGCCCTCGCCTGGCTGCCAGCTCAGGCAGAGCCTGCTGCTGCTCACTTGCAAGGCTGAAGTCACTACACAGCTCCCTCCGTGCTGTTCATGTGGATGATGTACCCATCTGTGACAACAAAGACAGCTCTGTACAGACTAAGAAAGCACCTGGCATAAGCAACAATGAGCAAACGTGCTAGTGCACTGGTGGCCCAAGGTGGGCTGGCTGCTCCAGCAGGGCACCCCTGAGCAGCAAGAGCCCTGCCTGGGAAAGCATTAATACTAGGGAGAAAGGGAGGGAGTGAGCTCAGCCAGAGCCACTGAGATGCCAAGTGATGCAGGGAGTGCTGTGTAAAGGATGTTCAGATTCCAGGGATATGGAAAGAGCTGTTTTCCCAGAAGCTCAGGGAGGCTTTACCACAGCATAGCTGTGATGATAGTCACTTTCCCAGAATATTTGGAGTGAAAGATACCCTAGATGTCTAAATACTATTGATACTAGCAATCTCCAAAGGCTGTTTGATTTGCAAGGGCCTATCACCCAGCCTTGGTCTGCCTTTGATGTGTTCCTGCATACACAAAAAGCACATTCATTTCCTTTTGCAGTGTTTCATTTGCTGCTAGGAAGTCTCTCAGCCCCTCGGACAGGCCTGTGGCTATTACAACACTGTGAGTAGTTTCCATATCACCAAGAGTCTTAAAAAAACTGCTAGCTTTCTGCTGCACTGCATACCAGCACTTTACCATGGTCCAGAGAGTTATAAATTCCCACAGTAAGACTGATGGCCTCTCTTCAGAAATTACCCACCATCATCACTGCAACTGCCCAAAATATTAACCTGAAAAAGGAGTTCTTGCTAACACTCTGGAGTCCCATTTTCTAACACTGCAGTATAAAACAGGGCTTCCCTCTCCCATGGAGGTATTGAAGAGAGCACATGAGAGCAGCACATGACCAGAGCACATGACAGAAAGAATAAAAAGTGGTACAACTTAAATATGATCTGAAGAGGCCCTTAAAGTGTGTGTATTTTCATGTGGAAATACCAGATGGAGTAGTCTTAACAAAGAAGTGTTTCCATAAAACACGTCTGCAAGAAGCATCCCTGTAAAAACTAACATGTATAGGAGACAAAGCAGTCCTCTGTCATTGTGCTGTCTCCTGTGCCGCTTCTCCTTGTGCCATTTTTTGTCGTTACATGATGCTCACAGCAGAATGACTATAGTCAGTCTGCCAGTGGCATTGCTGTTTCTCAGGGTGCATCACTATGCCTTCAGAGGCTGGTGACATGAAAAGACAGGCAACTGATGTGTGCTACCAAGGATGTAGAGTGGACCAGTTGAAAGCGGAGGAAAGTAGTAGTATTGGAAATAGCCAGGGTTTGTAACAAAACAGGCTGGGACCAAAGCCAAGGTGGAAGCATGGACAAGGTAGGTCCATGGCTGAGGATCAGGTCATGATTCAAAACATTAATGAGCCTTGAGCATGCTGCATACAATGGCAAAGTAGAGCTCCAGTCTGGAGTCACAAAAATGTCAAGAAACCTAAGCAAGGAGGGTAGGGAAGGGAGTGACTGGAGCAAGTAAACAGGCTGCTCAGGAGCAGTTACCAATGCCTACAAGCCCTTTGCCTATTGCTGAGTCTGCTCCTGAGGAGCACTTGGGTGTCCTGCCTGGCCTATAGGTGTTGGGCCAGGAGGGTGCAGGTGTTCACAGATCCTGGGTCATACCTGCAAGGCCTGGGCAGACAGCAATGACATAACCCTTCTTAGCTTGTGAATATGGGAGCTTGTGGCACTACCCTTTGGGGTTCAAGGTGTGTTTAACTATAAAGTCATCGTGAACATGGGAGACATCGTATAAAGAAAGTCATGACCATATGACTAATAGGAGAGGAAAATGAAGATATGTGAACAAACAGAAAAGGATTAAGAAGTGAAACGTGACAGTCTTTCCTGGACCCTTGTAGTGTTAGGCAAGAAAGCACAGCATGTATCAGCGCTTTAGCTGAAAATGGGTTCAGATAACAGTGACAAGTAGTTCTGTGTTTTGAGGACTTCTAACACCCATATGTCAGCTGAAAAATTAAGGAATTTCAAAGAGAAGCAATGCACATGTTCTTGGCAAACTTGCTTGGCATGGTGGCTGTTTAGCTGTACTGCACTGGGGGTTCAAGTGGAGGCAGTAAGTTCAGAGTGGAAGCAGGAAAGAATCCCAACTGACAAAGAAGCACCCTGGAAAGTGAAGACACAGAGGGCATTGCTCTGAGCAAGTGTGGCTGAGAGTTAGGTGTACACCAGGTCACAGTGATGAAGTTTCAGAAGACAGTGGTGTTACTTAACACTAATTTCCATTATAGGGGACTAGCTGACAGAGAGATGTAGAGGAATTTGAAAATGACATTTAGAAGACTAAGGAGTTACCACCAGGTAGAAGAAATCAGCCTGAAATTTCAGTGGTGACCAGCACTGCAGGGAACCAGGTGACCTGAAGGGCAGTGGGGATCCTTGCCTGCAGCCATCCATCTCCAAGGATGGTGGTCATCAGATACAGTCTTGTGGGAAAGGCAGTGCAAAGATGATTTCTGAAGACAGGGTCACTGATGTCTGGGAGGAACAAAGCGCTGTGGATTTGTGGATTGGTCCAATCATAGGTATTACATGAGTCAATAGATATTCAGACCTCTCGTTTGTATGTCTGGCCACCAGAAATTGTCTATGTTCCACCGTTTCAACCCAATTTGTACCTCCAGGATTAAATCTGACCTTTTTATGACAGAACAGCCTTCAAATCTTAATTTAAATCCCAGGTAGATGTTTTGGTCTGTCAAGACAGGGCAAATCTGTATTAGGATTTTTACTGGAATTATCTTACTAGGATAATTCCAGCAGAACAACATCTGTAAATTGCACATTTTTTTCACTGTTGGAACTGGGAGGTCTCAGAACAGTATGACTTGCATTTTCCCTTAACTCGTCATCTGCCTTGAAGTTTTGCTTACTTGGCTGATAAGTAATTTGCAAAAATCTAAACACTGAGGAGAACAAGGACCATGCCGCTTGTTGCTTTGATAGCACAGTCATGACTGCAGAGTTAGAGGCATCTGTCTGCACAAAGGGGAGTTCTGCTGCATCTTGATGTGTACATGTAGGGATGAGGTGATCATCTGTTTTGGCTGCTCCAAAGCAAAATGGACTTTCTTGAAATATTCAATCTCCATTTAGGAGAATACAGCTAGAGGGGCCACTCACTTGAGAAGTCTTTGATGAATACATCAAGAAGGTAGAATGCATTTCTTAATTAGCTGGAGCAGCATCCAAGCTCCCAGTATCAAAACAATGACCCAGAAGAGGAATATCTAGGGTATCTTTGAAGACATTGTGCAGAAATACCACGACTGTCACTTTTTTGGGGTTAGATAGATTAACTCAACAAAGATGTCGCAAGTCAAAGGGAATGCAAAGATTACTCTAGTTGTCCAAGAAAATAGGTGATTATTGTATCATATCACTATATAACAATCTAATGCTAAAACATTATGAAAAAAAATCTGGAACATCACTGCAGCATTTAAAGACATTTGGATATTGAAAGACACCAAAACATACATAAGGGATACAGAATATGGTTTTCCATTCACTGCTCTGATACATGCAGGTGTGTTCCCTGAAAACCAACTTAATTTAAAGATCAGTACTTCCTGCTCTCTTTGAAACACTTCAGTTCTGAAGAGTGGGGGATATAAGGATTTTACTTGATGCAGAATCATATTTCCACATAAATGACAGGTTTGGACTTGCCCTTAGTATAAACTTCACCTTCCACTAGCAAACTCCAGAACATTCCTGGATGCAAGGAGTGTTATGGGCTTGTTCATAGAGTTGAAAAAATATGCCTTTAATGTTGCTAGCTCGATAGAATCACATGATGTTATGTATGGCAATGCACCAACTAGTCCAAGATTTGGCAAAATGCCTGCAATGATCCCCCACTCCCCGAAAGAAAGTTTTGGTTTGTATTTCTAATTGTCTAAACCTGGGCCCAGGAGCATCCTAGCCTGTGTACAGTATCAGGTGTCATGGCTGTGGTAATGGTATGGCAGTAAGCAACGTCAGCAGCTGTATCAGGAAAGGACGCAAGGATGGAACTCCTTACATTTCAGGATCTTTCACTACCTGCAGGACATTTGAGAACACTGAGGGAAGCTCTAGGATCATGTCACTTAACTGCAGTACACAGGGAATGGAAAGGATTTTCTTTGGCTGACCAGACTGGGCGAAACAAGAGGAAAACAATGAATAGTAGGCTATAAAAAGGGAGCTTAGAGTTGCCTGCAACAACTATGAAGAAAAATGTCAAGGATGAGGAAATTCAATGATGGCAATTGAAGTTCATTCTTTAGGCAGAAGTAGAGATATCTCCAGGAATGGATGTGATGGCAAAGGTGACATAAGTTGCAAGAGGAGTTACCTGAGAGCAACTATTTATGCGTGAAGCCTCACCTGATGTGGCTGATGGAACAGAGCACCCACGACCAAGCAGTAACACTGAAGATGGACAGGACACACAAAAGGCCGATGCTGGCGTGAGAGGGGGAACAGAAGTGTGGTATCAAGAGAAGAAAACAAACAGTGAGGAACGAAGAGTAAAAGAAAAAGTTTATACAGGAGTACAAAGAGGAAATAAAGCATTAAAGAGGATGTGGTTGCACTGAAGAGCAGAAGAGTAACTATCTCCACCAAAAAAGAACAGGACAGAAAAGATGCAATCTCAAGAAACTGATCTGAGGACAGGTATCAGATCATCAGTGTATATCTTTGTCACCAAACTGAAGGAGAACCCAAGTGCTTAGGATGTAGTGACTCAAACGGATGTAATCATGTGAACATACTTCAACTTTTCAAGTTTGGTTTGAAGAAAAAATCTCTACTGGAGCTTAGATGCTCCAAGATGTACTTTCAAAAAAGTCAACAAATAAAAGCAATACTATTTTAGACTTGACTTCAGTAAGTGGAGGAAATTAATAGAAGGCCTGATATAAAATACGACTTTAACAATAATATTAAAAGTTTATATTTTCTAGAAAGACTGCCAAGTATGGGTCTATAACAAAAATTGCAAGTCCTAAAACATGACCTTTGGTTAAAAAAAAAGGAAACTGGTGAACCTGGCTAAACTGAAAAACTCAGAGAACTGAAGGAGGATTAATCTTGGTACTTTCTTAAGTCAAAGATAACAAAAACTACTTGTAGGGAGAGACAAACTTACAAAGAAGCACTGCACACTTAACTGGATGAGTATCCTCTCAAAGGAGACTTTAGGAATAGTCCTTAAAGAATACAAACAATACTTATGAGCATATAAATCTATAGTCCTTAAAGAATGCAAACAAATTCTTATGAGCAAATAAAATTTGCTCATAAATGTACATTCTTTGTACATCAGGATGTGCAGATGTAAAGTAAGAATAAGCCAAAAATCAGAGTAGTTTTAGATTTTGCAATGGAAATGAAAAATAAAGCATTTTTTCAGTAGTATGATAAGGAAAAATAATAACAGGAAAAGAAGTGGAGCCACAGCAGAGCAAGGACTAAATAGCTTAAAGATTCAATTCATACATTGTCTTAGTTTACAATAAGAAAATTGAAATAAAGTATGGAAACAAGCAAGGCAGCTAAAGGACATTGTTGCATTTGAGGTGTAATCAAAACTTCAGGAATTCTAATAATGGGCTTCCATTTCCTAAATTCTGGAAGAATTATTTACATGCAACCACAGTTTTGGTATCAAGTTAAAAATGTTACAATTGTGAGTCTAGAATAGCAAGTACGATGTTTCAAGAAAGAAAAATAAGTATTCTGGG
Source organism: Acanthisitta chloris (assembly GCF_000695815.1). Lineage (NCBI taxonomy): Eukaryota > Metazoa > Chordata > Aves > Passeriformes > Acanthisittidae > Acanthisitta > Acanthisitta chloris. Next base: position 62,993 of record NW_008655354.1, on the reverse strand, counting down.
CCATAACCAGTACTCAGGAGTAGTCATGGCTTTAAAGAACAAGCATAACTGAAGTGAAGGAATAATTAGTGGCATGAAAATAATTGGTAAATGGAAACAAAGGCACATAGGTCTACAAAGTTTAATTATCCCAGGCTGAGAGAAGAATGAATTTCCCCTGAAGAAACCCCCACAACAGATCTAATCCCACTGAGTGTCAGCTGTTATTTTGATATGCTCTCAAATGGGAAATGGTAAATATAACTGAGGAAGGCAGAGGATAGAAGCAGGATCAAAAATCATAGCAGGCTTTCACAAAAACAAGGCAAGACTAGATCATATTGAAAAGGAAACTACTGGACTGAAGCACATTGTTAGAATTTATCAAAGATCAGACTTGGTTTCATCTAATTAAATATTTTCCTCCGGGACTTCAACGAAGACTGTTATTTTTCCAATGACATTTGCCAGAGACACAAGTAGTCTGTAACAGTCAGCACCATTCAGAACCAGAGCATCACAAAGGAAGAAAAGGTGACCTTGAGAGATACGAAATAGGAATGTGTTGAACATTATTACTACGAAGGGCATCATCACTTGGGGATTAAAAATAATTTTTGCTGATTCCAAAACAACACATGGGAATGGCTTGGGTGGAAGTCTACTATACCAGTATGCTGTTGGGTGAGCATGAACCACTGCTGCAACACAGCCATGAGAAAAGTAAATATGTGCAGGCAGCAAATTATGAATATTGGCATCTCACACTGTGAGATCCCATCTGAAACACTGTGGACGTTCCTGGGCATCCCCTGTCAAGCAAGATTAATTAAAACAGACGCAGAGGAGGCAATTATCAGACTGATGGACAGTATCCTAATAGAGGGACCAGTGTCTGCTTAGCAGGGAAGAGAAAAGGAATACAAAAGGTTTCTAAAAATACATCTGGAAAGAGTAAACACCAGGGGAAGAAAAATAGCTATATAAGGGAAAGTGACATAAGATGGAAATCTAAACTGTTACAAACAGCATTAGTGTAGATGATAGAATTTGGGTTTTATGACTCAGAAGAGCAAGACTGTGGCATGTCATCCCAGTAGTAGTGGTGGAACAAGAGATCAACATGCAGCAGGATCCCCACAGAGAAGGATCCACTCAGCAGGATTGCCTGAGGAGCAGGACACTGTGCTTGGTGGTCACGTGTGCTCCTGGAGGAGAAGACAGGCCCCTGTTTCTGGTGGCATAAGCACCCACATATGAACTGTCAGTCTGGTTTAACTAGAGCTCTGCAGTTCGCCCTAGACCTTGAATTAATGCATGGAAATCTAAAAGTGCCTATCTTCTGCAGCCAGCAGTGCCTCTCATGCCTGTTCTGCTTTAGCAGTACAGTTCATTCCTCCCACTGGAATGAGAAGCTCTCCATGTCAATCTGGTAGTTAAGCTTTATGCATTGCTGTTGTTGTGTGATTACACTATATCATGCCAGACATGCACCACTGACACTATTCCACAGTGGAGGAACACATCCTGTGCTCCCTTTTTGGGACTGCCAGGTCCCAAATGTGTATACCCCTTGTAGACAATACAGTACCACCTTCTTGTGGTGAAAGTTATCTCTATTTAAGTGACAGAAAAATTATGTTTCCACAGGCCACGTATTATATAATCAAGCTATAAGATATGCACAATTTTACAATGTCTTTTTCTTGTAACAGTAAATGCCTTCAGGAGTACAGTGAGTGAAGTCTAACAAAACCAGCCTATGGTTAGTGTCTAAAGGAGACAAAGCATAAAGGGGATTAGGTGCTACCATCACTTTATCATAGACCTGTGATTAGGAGAACTGCTTTGTTTAAAAGTTACAAAATATTTTTGAAGTCTGAGATGGGATGAAGCTAATCTGCACAGGAAGCAAACATTTATCTTTCTTCATTTGTCACTTCTGTTCTTCCATTGCAGCTCCCTAAGAGTTTGTGTACTTTAAGCAAATAAATACACTGCTGGGCTGCTGGGAACTGGGTGGCAGTGTTTTCCTCATCTTGCACAGTGATGGATGTGTCTAAATGCCTTGGGTTTGCTCTAGTGCCCAGTCCAGAGAACAGACCCTCACAAGCCAGATGCTCGTGTTCCATATTCACTGCCAAGTGTGTGAATAATTTAGGATACACTGGGCACAGAATTTAGGAAAACAAGAAGAGAAAATCAATACTTGTGGCAGAGAATATAAGACATGAGAGGAAGCAAATGAATTGCAACCAGCCTGGAAAGCTTTGATAGCAACTAAAGGAAAAGTAATTGAAGGAGTAGAGAAGAGAAAATAAACAGAGGAAGGGGAGCGAGAAAGGCATGTGAATACAGGAGGAACTGGTGTAGCTATTCAAGGAGAAAAGCATGCATTCACCTAACACTCATCCAGGAGCTGGATGAAACAGAAGGCACAGAATTACAGATTTCAGAAGCAGTTTGCTGATCATGCAGAGCAGGTGCTGAACTTCAGCACACTTAGGTGCATTCAGGATCATAGAATCATAGAATCATGGAATCACATAGGTTGGAAAAGTCCAACCATTAACCTGGCACTGCCTAGTCCACCACTAAACCATGTCCCTAAGTGCCATAGCTCCATGTCTTTTAAATACCTCCAGTGATAGTGATGCCACCATTTGCCCAGGCAGCCTGTTCCAATGCTTGACAACTCCTTCTGTGAAGAAATGTCTCTGAATGTACAGTCTCAGTCTCACCTGGTGCAACTTGAGGATATTTCCTCTTGTGCTATTGCTTGTTACCTGGGAGAAGAGACCAACCCCCACATTGCTATAACCTCCTTTCAAGTAGTTGTAGAAGGCAATAAGGTCTCCCCTGAATCTCCTTTTCTCCAGGCTAAACAACTCCAGTTCTCTCAGCCTCTCCCCATAAGACATGCTCCAGGCCCTTCACCAGCTTTGTTGCCCCTGAACACACTCTAGCACCTCAACATCTTTCTTGTAGTGAGTGGCCATGAACTGGACACAGCACTCAAGGTGTGGCCTCACCTGTGCTGGGTACAAAAGGGACAATCACTTCCCTGGTCCTGCAGGCCACACTGTCTCTGGTACAAGCCAGATTCCACTGACCTTCTTGGCAACCTGGGCACACTGCTGGCTAACAGGTTAAAATTAATTTCTTTTGCCTTTTTTTCTCCATCCTTTCCCATCTAGTTTCCCACTGTGGAACAGAAGACACATTAAGAACTGGGAAAGGGTATTACACCTTGAACACTCAGATGACAACCTGTTTGCAATGGAGTTTGCAACAACAAATGCCTTCAGAGTATGATCTTATTTACTCACCTCTTCACCTTTTCCCTTACCACAAGCTCAGAATGAAAAGGCAGTGTTGGGAAAAGACACCCAGAGCTGCCTGGTGTCCAGGGGCTAAGCAGGCATTTGAGACACTGAGGATATGATTCATGCTGATGCGTTTACTGCATTTCATGTTTTTCTCCCTCCTTCTAGTATCTGTGTTTTGGTGCTGGTCCTAGAGCAGAATACCTGTTTTGGGGAATTTTGTTCTTTTTGTAGTTGGAATAGAGCACCATGAACTTTTCACAAAGCGAATGTTAAGAGTGAAAACCCACCACTTTCTGTCCATAAGAATATTTCATGTTGACTTTTGCATTTCAATAAGGAAAAACTCAAATATTTTGCAAAAGAAAAGCATCGCATTTCTAAAACTGACTGTTGAAATTTTAAAATAATAATAACTAAAAACCAGTCTGAAATATCCAGACTCAGCTTCTGGAGTTTTTCTTTTCCAAAATAAAATGCTTTTGAAATACCCATGTTTCCATGGAAAGTTTCAGTTTTAACATGAATGGCATTGTTTGACAGAAAAAACAGTCCTTCACTGGAAAAAAAATGACTGGTTTTTGTGTGGCCAGCCACACCCTTTACTTTCTTCCAAATATCTTTTTCCAGTCTTGATCAGTTCAGCCCCTGACAAAAAAGCTCTGCCCACTAGAAAAAGGAGCAGAGAGAACAGGAGCTATTCTGCTATTCTGCTCAGCTATGTGTATCCTCTGTGTTTTCACATCAACCTTTTCCCCACCAAGACCCTGCAGAATATAGGTTTTCAGGGCAGTCACCACCTCCCTCTCTGCAGGACTAGTCTGATGGGGCAGGATGAAAGCACAGACCCCATCCTTACACCCCACCAGAAAAGACACCTTGGTGTGGGCAGTGGGAGTACTCCAGCTGGGGCAAGCAGGTTCCAGTCCTCAATGAACACAGTACATTTTGTTGTGCTTCACATTGGCTCTCCTGTTCCCTCAGCTGCCTCAGATTTGAGTAATATTGAATAAGTGCCGATTACTGACAATTAAAGGAGTTCTGTATGCAAACAACACTGGTAACACAGGCCTGACAACAAGAGGGCTGCTCTGCAGTGGCAGGAAGGAGTAGCAAGCTGCAAATCTCACTGAGTAGAAAGAGCAAACACTATGACGTAGCTTCTCACTGGAGCTTGGCTGGAAGGCATAAACACTGCCCTTGCAAACCTTCATGGAGCTGCTGCTGGTACAGTTGAACAGGGGCTGGAACTGCTGTGGAGATGAGAAGCCTTGGCAGAAATATTCATGGGTCTGTAGCTGCTTAAAACCAAAAAAGCTGTTCAGCAATCAACTTGTGGTTTTATCTCACCATGTGAGTAGAAGGGTTCCTTATCCCTCAGATAGTTTGATTAGCAGGTGCTATCTTTGCCAAAAGAAATCCTTACAGATTTAGAATATTTATCCCTCATAACTGGAGTCTTTGTTGTGGCATTTGTCCTTGATTCCATGTTTGGAGGGAAAATCTAAGAAACCCATCTGAATAAAGCAAAGCTTCATAAAACACCATGCTATGATGAGCAGTGTCACCCCTCAAGGACCAGTGTCACACCACAGGCACTCCTTTGGGTCAGCGCTGTCTCATCTCCAAGCACCAGTGGTACCATTCCCACCAGAGCTTTTGATTTCTGCAGAGCTCCAAGGGTCACATACCCTGAAGGGGTTTCTGTTCTGTACCTTGGGATGCTACAACTCAATTAGGTGAGTGGCATCTTTTTTTGTCACTGATGGTCTCCTGCAAGAAGTGCTGGATACCTGCACTTCTGTGGGAGGGGGCTCAGGAATTTTCATTAACTATCCCCAAGGAAGGGAAGGAGGACAAGTTGTTGTTAGGGCTTAAATGGGCCTGTTTCAGAGCAGGTATTCGTCTAGCTCCTGATTGATGGGCATCACCCACGGAAAGGCACAACATCAACACTAGGGAGGCACAACTCAAGGTGTTACAGGCTGACAGGGAACCCTCAGCAGACAGAACTGGGCTTCACTGTCCGAACCTGATTTAAAGTCTGAACCACGTGTCTGTCCCCATCACTTGCAATGTCACAGCAGCAGCACAGCACAGGGGTAAAGCCTACAGAGTTTCTTTGCACTCAGAGCAGCTGGCAGGAACATTCAGCAGAGGTACAAAAATCATTCTCTTTACCCAAGTGTTTCTTTCCTTGTGTCAATGGACATGTTCATCACTGTTTATCCTGGCACTGCCTGGTGACAGCAGCAAAGCCAGAGGTCTCTTTTGTTTGTAATCTCTGCTGAGCAGATGAATCATTGTCGTGCATCATCAGATCATTTCTGGTTTATACCACCCCGCTCATTTCATTACAAAAATCCAGCCTTGAGTGGAGTAAATGAATTTGTGTTTTTCTTGTCCTCAGGTTCCTTTTGATATTTACAATGTGACTTTCATGAAATACTGATCTGTTCCTGAGGACAGCTGACATCAGGACATAGGCTTTGTCTAGCACATCACTTTCTGGGCCGCAGCCACCATTCCATAGATGAGCTCCTCTGACACAGACCCCTCTTAGTTGTCCAGTTCCCATTCTGTCATCACTGACTTGCTCTTTCATCCTTCTGCAAAAGCAAAACAGCTCTGGAAAGTTTATTATGCTTAATCCTGTTGGTCTAATGTCAAGTTTAAAGCTTTCCTGGCCGTTTTTTTGTGTGTGTGTGATTTCACGTGTGTACACTGTACCCAAACTGCAATGCAATGTGCATCAGCTCAGCAGCTGTCCTCAGATCAGGAGATGACAGTGTCTCAGTGGTGGTGTGTTTTAAGTGGTGACTATACAAAGATCTCCAGAGGATGCACTAAAATGAAAAGCATGTGTAATTGTGCTAGTTTGGGCAGAAGTAGAGTTAGCTTTCTTCACAGTAACTAGTATGGGGCTATGTTTAGGACTTGTGCAGAACACAGAGTTGATAATGCAAAGATGTTTTTTTTATTGCTGAGCAGAGCTTACACAGAACTGAGGCCTTTGCTGCTTTCCGTACTGCCACACTGGCAAGGAAGTTGGGGATGCATGGGAGACTGGGAGGAGACACAGCTGGGACAGGTGACCCAAACTGACCAAAGGGATATTCCATACCATATGACATCATGCTCAGTATATAAAGTTGGAGGAAGAAGGAGGAAGGGGGGTTTGAATTGAAGTGATGGCATTTGTCTTCCCAAGTAACCATGAAGGGTGATGGACCCTGCTCTCCTGAGATGGCTGAACACCTCCTGCCTGTGAATTAATTCCTAGTTTTGCTTTGCTTGCGGGCACAGTTTTTGCTTTCCCTATTCAACTGTCTTTATCTCAATCCATGAATTTTGCTAGCTTTTACCCTTCTGATTCTCTCCCCCATCCCACTGGGCATTTGTCTTCCCAAGTAACCATGAAGGGTGATGGACCCTGCTCTCCTGAGATGGCTGAACACCTCCTGCCTGTGAATTAATTCCTAGTTTTGCTTTGCTTGCGGGCACAGTTTTTGCTTTCCCTATTCAACTGTCTTTATCTCAATCCATGAATTTTGCTAGCTTTTACCCTTCTGATTCTCTCCCCCATCCCACTGGTGGGGGAGTGAGCAAGTGTCCGTGTGGTGTGGCTGGGGTTAAACCACGACAGCCCTTATCCATTGTATTGTCCAACCATAATCAACCCCAAAAAGTGCAAAGAATCTCTAGGTCCACCAAGATCAAAAAGGATCTTCTCCAGAATTTGTAATAAGGTTGAAACATATGAAAAGATGTATCTCCCTGTTCCTTCTCCATAGACTGCAATGTCCTATGTCATCTACCAAGTCTGGGCTTCAGTCAATGCAGGGACCTTTCTGCTTGCAAAAACCTCTGCAAAGCAGTTCAAGTCTCTAGCCAGAACCATGGTCTCTATTCACAGGACATAGCAGCCTAGAGAGGTTTGCTTGTCGGTTTTCAGTCAGGGTTGGGACTCCACAATTTTCCATTAAAGAGAAAACAAATACTTTGAGGGTGACTGATTTGTAAGAGGAAAAACAAAACCCCAAGAAAATGTTGTATGTAAAGGTTTTTGTAAACAAAATGTGCTTTGGAATTTAATTGAGGCTTTGCATGGACACACTAATGTCAAGCATAATTTATTGTGATTTGTTGCTTAAAAAAACATGTGAGAAGCATCTTTCAGCATGTTAGTTATTATTTAGAAGGGGAGACTCTGTAAGCCCTTGAACCTTAGGTCACTGTAGGCCATGGGAAATAAATCCCTTCACCTGTGTCTGTTTTTCCTTCTACCTCTTCAGGTCTACTTAAAATAGGAGCTCCTGGGTCAGGCAATGCTCAGCTTCATGTTTGTACAGTGCCAGTTGTGATGCTGCCCGAACTGTGCCTGGGGATGCTGCTGTACCTAAGTGTTTTATAATAACACGAGTGATAATTCTACACATTTCAGAAGGAGCAATCAAGGTTGTTGAGATCATTTTTATGATTCAGCCACAGCTTTATAATTATTGGTGAAAATCACACCTACCTCTGCACCAGCATACGGTGGAATAGGAACAAGGGAGTTTTGTCCCCCGGCTCTCTGGGACCATAGTAGGGCCATAGGAAGCAAAGAGATCCTCCTTTCTTGTGTGTCAGACAGCAGAAGACATTAATCTTGGGCAGTGGTGTGTCCTTCTGGATCCCATAACTGGATGTCAGGCCTTTCATGCTGTTTGAGGTGAAGTCTTTATTGCACACTGCAAGCCATTATGAGGCAAGCTAGAAACATCAGGCAGTACAACCAGCTTTGTCTCTCTCTAGAACTTTGCACCACTGTGTGTCTCTGATGAAAGACTGGGAGGGCAGTCAGGCTAGTGAAGGACTGTCTTCCATCTCAGAATTAAATACCCAAGTCTCTGAAATATGAACCAGTTTATGCAGACTTGCAAAGCCCAAAGCTATAGGAAAGAAATGTCTAAATACATGGAGCCCTGTGCCCAGTTTGCTGCTCTGGAGGACTCTTACCTGGGCTTGCTCCATTCCTGTGTGTCACTGGGCCCTCTTGGTCCAAGTCATGCCTTGTCCCACTGCAAATCATACAGAACTTCCTTGTCCCTTGTGTCTGGGACATGTCCCACCACTCCCCTCACTCTGTCCAGCATGGGTCACTGCTGGGCTCTGCACCCTGGAGAGGAACCAGTGAAAAGTGACATGATAATTAAGCTGCTGCCTGTAGCCAAAACAGTCTTTCTGTGGCACTTTGCTTGCTTCTCCCCATCTTAGTGTCTTTTCATTTATCAACCCCTTTCTCAAGGTCTGGTAGAGAATGCTAGGCCAGCACACTTCCCTGGGCAGCTGCCCTCTCACCTACCTACTGCTCTCAGTGCTTTCCCTGTCCCTCTGCCACACTGCCTTGCTCCCTTCCTCCTAGGCACATGCCATGGCTGAGGTGAAAAGTGAGAGCAAACTCTTTGTTAACATTGTTGGGAGTACATTACTGTATGTGTTTGTACATAAGCTCTTGGAGGTTCACCAAGTTAACTCTGTCATGATGAATACAACCACTTGTGGGACTATCACTTCATTTCACAGATAAGATCGCTATTTGCTAGTGAGGCTTCTTCTGATTTGTTGTTTTGGGATTTTTTTTACATGTACTTATTCCATGTACTTATTCTGGATCAGTTTGTAATGTTGTTTTATTTTTCCTTGTGAAGTGGTAAACACAGCTACTGACTCCAGTTCTGTGTTTCCTTGCCTAGAGCCCAGGGACACTTGCAAACAACACTGCACAGCCGAGGCAGGTCAGAATCCAAACTTCTGGATTTTGAGATTGCTCAACCATGCAGACCTGGCAATGTGTTTTGGGAAGAGACCCCTTCTCTTAAGTCACTAAATACCATCAAACACATGTTGAGCTGGGGCACTGAAAAAACCCCAACCCAAAACTTGTGCCTTTGACCTCTCTGAACAGCAGCAAAACAGATCACTATCTCCCACGAAGAAAAGAACCTCACAGGAACAGCAGACATCTTCATACTACCTAATGTGTGAAAAGAACAATAGCAGGAAGTTTACTGAAAATGCAGGCACTGGTAAGTAGATTCTGCCTGATTTTGTGGTTTTCCCAATCAAACTAGTGTGTTCTTCTCACCTTTTCACATGGGACAATAAAGAAACAATGTCTTCTCAGTCTAATCAGAAAATTGCATCTAATAAAGCATCTAGCAGGCTCTGTCTTCAAGTGAGAGGCTTTCTGTTATTCATATCTTCTTGGCCACATAAAGGAAACATTTGCCAGTGTGCACTGTAATACTAGTTGAATATTATCAGCTAGCTTTTGTGGTATCTAACATAAATCTATACAGCTTCACTTTGTCAATTAGCCAATCCCATTTGAAATGTTTGGCCACACTAGAGAGAACTGAAAGGCAGCAGCAGGTATGTCTTCTTAAACATACTGCTCTCAGACTGTAAGAGCTAATGAGTTTGAAGTGCTGTGGGAAGGAGCAGGAGAAGCCATGAGATGCTGAGCTCTCACTACTATATTAGGTAACATGGAAGTGGAGAAAGCTGAGCAGGATTACAAGTAAGATGAAGAATGGTATGTTTCTCTCTCACCCTCTTCTCTATATTTCTCTGTTGTACATATCCTAAGCAATTTATGGCTCAGTTTTGAATTCCATTTGGAAAGTAGTGGTTAGCTAAAGGCTGGAGACAGTAATAATACATCTGACCTATGCATCATTGCTTTTCTTACAGCTCAGGTTGGTGTTGAACAGAAGGTGTTGACCTCTGATCACTGTGCAGAAGATTTAGTGAACTGATCTGTGGCATCCTGAATCGACTTTTTTCACAATACAGATGTCTAGTTCAGAATCACTGCCCTCATCAAAACCAGCATACCTGTAGGAAGAGATGGCAAAGAATAAATGAGGATTGGCAATTAGCTATCCTCTAACCCTTAGAAACTAATCTTGCCTCAAATAATTTACAGTACAGGCAAAGTTGGAGATACTGCAGCCTGCAGATGGACCTGAAAATAATGAGGACTGCATCTTGTTGCCATTAACCTCATCCCTATCTCTGCAATCTTCCTGAAATCAGAATCTCATCAGCACTATACCAACTATGACAAGTAGCTTGTTAGTATTTGATTATCTGTTTCAGTGGTGATTCCACAGCTGGTATGGAGAGGAATATTGCATGTGACAATGTGTTATCTGCTCATTATTAAGAGCAAGCAAATTAGTATTGTTTTCCTACATGTGTAAATGCAAGGAGGTTCTCAGTGCTCTTTGACATGTAATATGTCTCTCCACTCCCTCCAAATCCAGTGAGGCATATCAGTCTGGTGCCTCCAGCTGGATCAGAAAAAATGGGTTCTTATAAATTAATCAAGGTAGTGACAAGCTGCCCTTATTGCAGCTGTTGCCACCTGAAGAGTCAATCTGATGTTGGGTCCTCAGTGTACATTAGTCACTTGGCATGGCGTAAGACATTTCATGGGCACTCTTTTTTTTCTGAATGGTGCAAAAAAAGATGGAGCTTCCCAGATGGAGATTTTCAGCTTGGTAGCACTGGGCCTCATTGTAGTCTTGATGTAATTTGAAAAAGTATCTATTAGTGCTTGTTGGTGCCAGGATGAAATTTGGTGAGATGAGGAAAGAAACTGTATGGTATGGTTGCTTGAAGACAAGGAAGCTGGATTAGGTGACTCCAGGCAGACAAGCTCAGTCTTTCTGACAAAGAAGATCAGGCAGTCTATTACAAAGCGTTTAAAGGGTTCCATCGCATCGTGGGTTGAGATTTGCTTCCTTTGCCTGACTGGCTGAAAAAGCACACGTATACACCTCTCTGGAAGAAGAATCTATTCAGCTGACTGTCTCGTGCCCTGTCATGTATGTAGTCATTCGTGTGTGCTGACATCCCAAAAGTGCTCATGAACAACTGAGGCAGGGATTGAACAGGAGCATTGCTCTAGCAATCATAGATTGGCTTCAGTTTCCTAAATCCAAACTTGATAGAGGTGGGCTCATATTTACCACCCAGCTTTGTAATACCCACATGGCTACTCAGATATCTGCCGAGTTATCATGCCCCTTAAAATGTTCTTTTTCACCATAGACTCGCAAACTAACAAACTAACAAAATCCGCTTTGTCAGCCCCTCTTTCCTTCTGACATTACCCAAACAGTGAGTACACTACTCATGTCTCTAGACAACCACAGTGCTGAGATGGGAAAACCACTAGGAGGAAACATAGATGATCTATCTACTTATGCAATAGGTTCCTTTTTAGATGAGTTATATTTTCTTGAGGTCTTTGTATTTGGAATGACAATTATTTTTGCCTACATGCAACATTAAAATGAGTGGAAATGTTCTCAAGTCATCAGCTGCATCAAAGATTGCAATTTGTGATTTTGGAGTTGGCATTTATCTTACTCATCCCATTAATCTTATTGTGTGGAACTCTTTAGCAAGACTTAGACTTAATTTCTAAACTTGTTCATACATTAGATTTTATAATAAATCAACTTATTTAACATATAACAAACTGTGATATAGTTATTTCATAAGGTAATTTGTTCTTTCAATAGCAAATTAACAGCAAAACTGCTAAAAGTATACACAGGATCTTCATTACAAAATATCAGAAATAGCAACAAATATCTTAGCTGTTGGATGCAGAAAATATTGTGAAAGGGTCAGGGTAATCCAAAATAGCTTTTTCCCCAGACAAAAAGTGTTGCGTCAAATTTGAGAAGGTCATTATGTCTAGCCTTATTCAGTGTTGTTCTGTTCTAATGGACTTTTTCCAATGTGGTACCCAAATTGTCAAGTCTTTGAGGATATTAAATTCTAATTGTCATGGGCAATTGTGTACTACAAATTCAGAGCATCTGGTTACAGCAGTAACTTTTGTAAAGGTCTTTTAGATCAATAAAATTAACTTTCAAAATACATAATGCAAACAAAACAGGCAAGCACTACAGAGGTGACTTGGTCTTAATAGGCAGAATTCCCTGTAATCCCATGAAATTTCCTCTACAGAACTGAAAACAATGAGACTTTCGAGAGAAATGAGACTATAGGATGTGGACCATGGTGGTTAGAGGAATGCTTCTTGACTTTTTGATCACATCTTTCATCTATCCGTATTTTTCTAAGATGATGCAAACCACCAAGCAGCATGCAACATCTCATAGGCAGCATGTCTGGAATGCAAATACCTTTTCCTAGCTATCAGGATAGATCTTTAAATTCTACCTTCTTAGTTAAATTTGATCTGTAAAGTACATATACATAATCACAGAATACAGATGTAACACTAAATTTTGTCAATACATTTCAACACTATGTTCCATGGCTTTGTAAATTTTTCCTGCATTCATTGGTGACATTTTGTTAGCTAAAATGGAGTGTACAAGGAAAATGTCATGAATGGTCAGCATATATCCAGCTGTTTATAAGTACTTGGGCATATTGTCACTGAAGTTACTCAAGAAGAAATCTTTGACACCCACTCCTCTTTTGAGGCCTTTGAGTTTACAGCATCAAACATTACCTTAGCAATCTTTAGGATGCACCTATAGTTAAGCGTTGTCTGACACTTACAGCTTGTATGATCTAACGATAAAGGAGTCTACATTAGCTTGCAAAAAGACTGAGTAGTCTAAAACCCAGCAATACTTGCAAAATACAGAATTTTGGAAGAGAAAGAGGATGACTATAGCCCTTTTATAAGTTATTTTTAGCACAAGCTTTTTTTCTAACTGCTAGGCTTTAAAGGAAATCTCAGTTAGGGAAAAAAAAAGAAATTTCCAAGGAGCAGACATTTGACCGACCCATCCTTGTGTTTGTAAATACAGAGATTACCATAAAATGTTCTTGTTTATCAAACAATCACATCTTACTGAGAGCTGTTTGACTTTCTTTTAATTCTGCAATGGCTCAGTGCTCACTAGCTGGGAAGAGTTTGCTCCCAGCTCTTCTGTTTTACAGAACCTGAGGAGCCAACCCATGTCAGGTGATGACAGAAATCTTTTCCAGGCCTCCTCATACAAATGAGATCCCTCCTGCTACCTCACTTCCACCTTTTTATTTTCCACATGTATATCTGTAACAGGGAATATGAATATGAGAAACAATGCAAAATCCCTAACCCCAACCTCTATGGCTGAACAGGAATTTTTCCAAACCACCAGCCACACCTAGTGCAGATCTGCCTGGTTCTGGTGAACCTCCATCCCAGTAACATCCACAGAGCCAGCGAGTCAATTTTACTGGTAAAATCCTCAGGCGATCACAGTGCCCCTGAGCTGTGCTCTTGTGAGGTGCACACTATGGCCATGACCCACACGGGGAGCTCCCCAGTGCCACCCTGACCCTCCTTCCATACTGCGTTCAAGTGAATCCCACTGTATAAAACCTACATCTTCTTTTTGCCTGTTTCTGTACACCTGGAGGACAGAATGTGCTGTCTATATTTAGTGAAAAAATAAAACTGTCCACATTGTGCTCCATTTAAAGTCCATGGAGAGCTTTGTTACGGATTTTCACACAGAAAGGACAGTACTACTTCTTTCTTCCTGTGCTGGAGCTGCACTGCTGAGCTGCTGTCCTTGAAGGCCCAGCACTAAGTCAAAGCCTTTAAATCACAGGGCTCTGTGCACTAGCAAACAAATGCCAATGGGCACTGTAGGAAACACTTCTGAGAAGTCATAAGATCCAGAAAAATAAAAATAATATAGATTATTACAAATTATATCAAATTATTTTCAAGAAATAAAACAGAGTACATTGTTATCCTCCTGGACTGGTTTTTAGCGCTGATTTATATTTAACCTACTTAAATAAACTGCAATGGCTGTTCTGTGAACACAAAAATGGATTGAAAGTTTCCATTTGATTAAATAAGGAGAAGAAATTACCCTGTGGCTAGTCTGTACATTTGCTGATCAACAATGAAATCTCAATGGAAACTAGTGACCTGCCACTGTCAACACACAACCAATTTGAACTGAGCTTGAAGGGAGCAGTCATGCAAGCAGCACTTTGGACATTTATTTAACACCACTTTCAAGCACAGCTCTCTGTCCAGCTCACACTATTTCCCCTGTATCACTGGCTGAGACATGTTGGCTCTGGATATACACGTAGACTGAACAGGACCAGGTTATGCTGAGCTGTTGCACGGTTAGGTGGATGCCCTGCACCCTGAAATCCCCCTGCAGGGGACACCAGGCACAGTGGGAGATGGTGTGGTTAGGGACTGTTTCCAGTGTCAGGCAACCTGGATGCTGGAGATGTTGGTAGCATAGATGCCAACTGCTCTAGACCAGCAGGTGCCAGTATGAGAAAGCAGTCTGAGGAACATGTCCTCTGGGAGCAAATACCTGCAACCACCCAGCAAGGCAGAGCCCAGCCCCTCAGTGGCTTTCAGTCCCAGCTCTTTACCAACCGTGCCAGAACAGGGTCAGGTCCTTCCAGAGGCACCCCTGTGTCTGACTGCTATCTTCCCTCAAAAATGTCCACCTTTTTTTTCCCCAGTTCAAGCACCCTAGGAAATGCGAAGTTAAATGCACTTCACCTGCCTTCAGAAGATCCAGGGGACTTCCAGTGGGACTCTCTCAGCCTAAAAATATAAGATTCAGCCTAAGCCCTTCCAAGCTAGAAGAATTCCTGACATGTGTTGCCTTGCATCTTGGATTAAAAAGAGTTTCAAAAATTATGTAACTGTAGATTTAACATCTTGCTACATTTTGCCCCCTTTTTGCAATTCCCTAAACAGCCAATGCTGGAAATACAGTTCCAGAAGAATTTGCAGTGGAATATTCTTCTCTCGGCTTCCCTCCAGGCCGAAGCTGGACTGAGGGAGATGTATTTAACCCATACAAAGAATTTTAACATAAACAGCCAACCATCTTCCCACTGGTTTCACAGAAACCTAGTCCATGAATTATCCTTTATTTCAAGATTCATTATCTAACATGTGAAAAATGCTCAGCACTGCTCACTTAGTGGCTGTGGAGTTCTTGTTAGGTCTGTTCCAATATTTATTGGCTCTTTGAATTCCATTACTGAATTTGAAGCAAAACATAAAAGCCAGGCTGAAGGCTGCTCCAAGGTAACATTTCCATGCCTTTTTTCTGGACCTGCATATTTTCCATGCTCTTAAATCCATGCTGACTTGCCTTGTAGAAACAGAAAATCTGTCTCCTTTGAGGGAGTTAAGTGATCTCTGAGACTCTCTCAGGCAGTTTCCTTCCTGATTAGGAATTGTCATTAAAACCCCCCTAACAATCTCTTTGATTTCAGATTTCCCCAGAGATCCTACTTTTTAAGTCTCAATATTTTGGTCACCTTTCTTGGCCATTGCTTCATCATTCTGGTAAATGATCTGAATCTTTTGAATCTCCTGACTTTTAAAACCATTAGAATCTCACCTCAGACTCTGAATTTTTCTCTGTATTTACCAGTTGCAGGTGGTCTTCTGACTCTGCTTTCTGCCACCAGCTGCTGGTGATGGTGCCAGCACAGCTATCTCTGCTTTGTTATCTTCCAAATCAAAACCTGGCACAGGGGGAA
>NW_008655354.1:37576-46965 GCF_000695815.1 Acanthisitta chloris | reverse complement strand
GGAGAGGGTTTAGTGGTGAAGTCAGCAATGTTAGGTTAATGACTGTAGTCAATGGTCTTAAGGGTCTTTCCCAGCCTAAATGATTTTATGATTCTATGCCACAAAATGAGAACCATAGGAGCTGTCTGTGGAACTGATGCCCAAAGACCAAAGGGAGGGAGAAAAAAAAACCCAAACCAGCCTTTTTCTTTGTAATGCTGTGTGACAGTAGGACCTTATTTGCAAAGTATTTAGTTTCTGTGCCTCTGCCTCTCCCTAGCTGGAGAAGGCATGGTGAAAACCGTTGAGGGAGGCTTCTCTTCTTTCCTTCACTAAACATCTGATTATTCAGTTCACGAATACAGTGTTGGGGGAGAGTGTGTTGCAGGTTGTGGAGTCCCAAAAGCGTCTGTCTTTGTGAGTGCTGCTAAAATGGCAATTTGGGTGCATCATCTCCAGGAATGTGTGTGTCAGATTTCTCTGGAATTGCTTTTAATGCTGGATGAATTTCAGAAGAAATTAGCAGTTTTAATTGTACATCAACAACCTAAGAATGATGTTTTAGCCATTGCAATTGCAAGCACTGTTGCAAAAGAAAAGCATCAAGTGAGAAAATGCATTTACAGATCCTGTTTAGCAGCAAGGCTATTCTGTAGCTGTTCTGGACTTTATTTAGCTTTCAGAGACTTGGATTAAACCTCTCCTTTCTCCTCCAATTTCCAGGGTTACTTTGAGCCCCCAAGTCTTTTATGTCTGCTTCCCTTTGTTAAAGGTGGAACTGTTTTGCCTCATTTCTATTTTTCAGACTTCAAATCGCTTTTTGTTTTTAGTTTCTTCCCATTACTGACAGCTGGGGAGAGAGGGATTCCTCCCCTCACCTTGGAGATTTCTCTGATTCCACAGCTCCTTTGGATTTCTTAATTAGCATATTTCTGCCAGCGTGAGACAGTTACAGAACTTCCAAAATCATCCTGATATTGTAGAACTTATTAGACACTGGCAATACTGACATGTTTTAAACTCATGCCTCCCAGTTTGCTGTTAGGTTTACAGTACCCACACATGACAAGCTAGTAATAAGGAGTGTAGATAATAACTCAGTCACAACTGAGATGGCTTTGAGAATATTTTTTCTAAATTGCCTTCTTCACCGTGGGAAAGGCATTAAGCTACTTTGGGGGACTGGGTAATAACTCACAAATTGGCCTGTACATTGTCAGGAGAAGCTTTCAAGACAAAGTCAAGGCAAGATAGGAACAGTGTGTCTACTTTGAAGAAAAGCAGGGCTGTGTTTACTAGCAGGTGAAGTGGGAATATTTTCATGCCATGGAAAATGAAGCCCCAGCACTGCTGCATTACTGGAGTAAACTGTGCTGTCAATACACTAATAAAAAAAGGGAATGTTTGCTGTGAGTACAAGGAGCATACTGACCTCAAGGAGTGCAACTCAGCTTGGCTGTGAGAGCTTGAAGGAATGATTAACTAAAGCAAGAACATTTTATTAGACCTCTCTAACATAATCTGAAAAGACTGGGTGGAGAGGGGTGGGGATTTACGTTTCTGGGGGGCACCCATTCTTAGCAAGGATGGGCTCAGCCCCAGTCCTCAGTAAATTTTGTGCTTTTTTCTCTCATGTCCCACATTTTCTATGAAGTTTTGGTTACTGTCATCATTTATTGTGCTTAGCACAAGTCTTTGTTCTCTGAGGAAAGGATGAAAAACTATCTGAAGCCTGCCTTCAGGGCTATAGGCCACTAATACCTGGTGTTCAAAACATGGGGCAAAGCTACAGAGGCACAAAATGCAAAAACTCAGATTCAAAAATTGAGGATGACGCTGGTACTAAAGGAAAAGTAGCAACTTCTGGATTAAAGCTACTTTCCTGAGTTGTTTTCATGGGGTTCAACCCATGAAATTATTACTATTCTATTTGGAGCTATAGATCCACTTGTAAAATGGCTTCAGAGCGTTTTCACTGTGAAAAAAATCACTGCCAATGGACTGGGTTTTGGGGAGGAGGCTGGACACAGAGACCCTCCCAGATGCAGGGGTTCAAATTGCCCCATCATTCTCTGATTGGTTTTGAGTCATCAACATGTGGTGATGCAATTATCATATTACAGACAGCCTCAGGCAGCTGAACTTTGCTTTCTGGTGGCTGAGGTGCAGTCCCTGTCCCACTGGTAACGTTAGGCTGTTAGGCTGGCTTGTGTCATGCCAATTACAGATATAATGAGTTACAATAATGTTACAGCCCTGGTAGCAATAACTAAGATCACCAAAAAGAATGTCTTACAAGACTCGAACACAGAAAGATCACTTAAGGCTGATGCTCATGGTCCAGGAGTTACCAGGACTGATTGAGAGGTTTCTAAACTAGGATCAAAAGGGAAGGGCACAAAAGCAGGCTCACTAAAGATGAGTCTGGGGGTGGCATGCCTATGATGGGGACGAAGTCAGTAGCCCAGCTGAAGTGCATGCACACCAGTGCACACAGTAGGGGCAGCACACAGGGGGAGCTGGAAGCCAGAAAGTGATGAAATAGTTACTATCATGGGAACGTGGTGGGATGACTCTCATGACTGGAATGCTGCAATAGATGGCTATAAACTCTTTAGAAGAGACAGGCGTAGCAAGAGGGGTGCTGGGCTAGCAATGTATGTTAGAGAGTGCCTTGACTGTACTCATGTTGACAATGCTGAAGATAACAAAGTCTAGAGCATATGGGTTAAGGTCAGGGGGAGGTCAACATGGCAAATGTCATGGTGGGAGTCTGTTATAGGTCATCCAACCAGGATGAGCAGTCAGATGAGATTTTCTACAAACAGCTGTTAGAAGTCTCACGGTCACTGGCCCTTGTACTTATGGGTGAGCTTGATTTGCCAGATGCCTACTGGAAATACAACACAGCAGAGTGGAACCAGTCTAGGAAGTTTCTGGAGTGTGTGGAAGACAACTTCCTAACACAATGGGAAAGTAAGTCCACCAGAGGAGGTGCTCTGCTAACAGACAGACTTTGACTTGTTTAGGACACTTCATGATGGACTCCCTTGGGAGTCAGTCCTGAAGGGTAAAGAAGTCCAGGAAGGTTGGGAGTATTTTAAGAAAGAATTGTTAAACATTCAGGAGCAGACTGTCCCTATGTGTAGGAAGTCATCATAAAGGCAAAAAAGACTAGCCTGGTTAAAAAGAGAACTTAGGCTGGAGCTCAGGAAAAAAGAAAGAGAGTATGTATCATCTCTGGAGGGAGGGTCAGGCAAGTTGGGAATGATGCTGAGAGGTCATGTAGGGAGAAGACTAGGGGGGCCAAAGCCCAGATGGAACTTGATTTGTCTGTTAAAGTCAAGGACAACAAAAAAGTTTTTAGAAATACATTGGAATCAAAAGGGGGTTCAAGGAGGGTATCCATCAGCTGATAAATGCAGAAGGTAGTATAGTGACAGGGGATGAGGATAAGGCAGAGGTACTCAATGCCTTCTTTGCCTCTGTCTTTAATGTCAAGACCAGTTGTCCTCACCCACTCCAAGAGCTGGAAATTGGTGATGGGGAGATGAGTGAAGCTCATCCAAGTTTCAACTGAAAAACAAGGGGAGAGGTCTGTGAGCATTAGCATTTCCCTAGAGTCAGCCATATATCTCACTTCAGGCCTGCATGGATTAGGGGCTGACAAGACACATCTCAGAAACAAATGTCTTAAAAGTGTACAGAAAAAAAAGGGGATATGGATATTATATTAATTTATGTCAAAATTAGAGTTTTCTAGATCAGCCCAGACATTTTTTGAGGACATAGTGTTTCCTATAGATATGAGAGTAGAATATAAGAGACAGCAAAATCAGTGCCAGCTGCTCAGAGGTATCTACTGTAAAGGACTCCCACTGAAAATTGTTAAAACTCAGAGCAGGAGAAAGAATGCAGCCATAAACTGTAACAAGTGGGAGTTCAACTATGTTTGAGAAATACTGTGTAAAACCCAGCTTTGTGCCTTTCCTTTCAGTTATCTTCAGTTACAACAAGTAGGGGAGGGTTTTGCAGTGAACCTGTGTGCTATGTCCTCAGCTACTTCACTTTTCCCCTTCACTTGTGTCTTCTTCAAGAAAATACTTAGACAGAGAAGTAAAAAAGAAGTGGAAATTTAGAGTGGGACATGTATCTCAATTAGACAGCTCTATAAAAGGGAATTACTCAGCAGCATTGGAAATAAATCAGAAAGAAACAAATCCAGGATTTACTGCCCTTGTCAGCTATTTTGGATGAATCAGATCCAAACCCAAATCTGATCTCTCGTGTCTGGAAGAAAGAGTGGGACTTAGTCACGTAGTTAGGGAGCGTAATGCTTCAGAGTCGGATGGTAGTGTGCCTCAACTACCTCCTCCTTTTGCAATCAGCCCTTGTGCTGAGTCTGTATATACTAGAGAAACACATTATCCTTAATTACTCGCTTTTCAGGGCCATTCCGCAGGGTTGCTGACCCTGGCCAGCCATCTGGGTTCCTGCAGTGGAGAGGCAGCCATGTGGCTCTGCAGGCACTGCCCTCCCTGAACACGAGGTCCTTATGAATCCCTTATGATTCATGGACCATTTCCTGTGGCCTTGATAATCACCAGTGATCCACATCATTGGGAATTGCTCCTGTGGGTGTCTGCAGTTTAATACTCACCGACACATCATCCAGGTGGGTGGCTCAGGCATAAGCAGTCAGAAAGCACATTGTCATGTTCAGCCTTCGTGCCATGCTGCACGATAATGATATTTCCATTTAAATGCCAGGCAGGAAAGCAGTATACTGAGCAGAGTACAGGACACAAGTCAATCCAGTTCAATATTCTTATTTGAGAGTTATTGTGGCTAGGCAGAAAGCAAAATAGCCTGCAGCTTTCAGTACTGTTCCCTTCCTAAATGATCTGGAACGATTTTATTGATGTAAGCTACTCCCTTCCTTTAGTCTGAGGTCTGAATTGCTTATGAACCCAGATGAGGTGCCATGGTCTGCATTCAATAATATCATGACATTTTGCAATTGTGCATGATTTGTGAAGGTGAACTACTTGAACTAACCAATGTGTGCCCTTGCAGCTGTGAGCTGAGGTCTAGCTAGTGCTTTCTCTGTCCTTGCAAGCACATCAAAGCCCCATTTCTAATTTAATGTCTAGGTTAAATTAAACAATACATCCATGCACCTATTTTAGGGAGCAAGAACGTTTGCAAGTTGAGTCAGCAAAGTAAGACAGTGAACGAGCACCTGTCAAGTAAAGAGGGATGTGCAACCTGGGGAAACCCAACTGACTGACAGGGATGTTGCACAATGGGTTTCCCACACAGGTAATATGTAGGGAGATGGTCACCTTCAGTGGCATTGAGCAGCACAACCTGCCTTAGGCATTCCACATTACCCTCTGCAAATGTCATTTTTCTCTATTGACTAAACACTAAGGGATTTAGTTCTCCCTAAAAGCAGCTCTTCTCTCCAGAGGCTTAGTTGGAAACTGAAGCACAGGCAGTTTGATTGCCCCTGAAGAGAACAGCCAGATCAACAGAACAGCAGAAACATACATTGATGTGCTGTGCCTGCTGCCAGGTCAGCAGGGTTAAAAGGGGACTTTTCAAGGTCAGAGACAGTTCATAGGTATTTTCTGGCTCTTCTGGTTCAGCTGAAGGGAAAATAGGATCAAGAGAGGCTCTGGGGAAAAGGGCAAAGGAATTGAGTGTGGGTGGAAAAACGCTGGTTTATAGCTTCTGATCCTGGATTCGGTAGCTTGTTGTACATGAAAGCACCATTTTTCAAATGTGCTTTGTCATGAAAAGGCTGTTACAGGAAGCTGAGAGGCAAAAAAATAAAATCCTGCAGTGAGCAGGACACTGACTCCAGCCCAAAGATGGTCACACAGTCCCTCAGGTGCACGTGTACAAATGACCTCTCTGTGACCAGGGAGGGACGGTGGATGTGCAGCCGCTGGCACTCGCTGCCTCCAGCTCTGCTCATCCCAGCCTCCTGTTAACCACTGTTTTGGAACAGTTGCTTAGATACTGCAAGTGCCTGGCTTCAACTTTGGACAAGTTAATTTGACATTAAAACTTGACAATACCAAATGTATTCCAGGGTTGAGACACACTTACAGATGAAAACCACAACATTGGTAGACATCAGTATTAAATCTAACTCAAACGAACAAGCCCCCTGTCAGAGATATGGTCGAGTCCCTGCCTTTCTTCTCCTCAGGCTCTCAAGGATCATTGCAATACGACCCACACGTGAAATTTCACATGCCCTCACATTGCTGGAGCTATGCTGAGTGCTGGCTCCATCCATCCCTGGCCTCAACTCCTTGATGGGGGCTCTAGGGCCAACTTTACATTTGCCAGTCCTTGTAGTGACAAGGCACAGCAATATAAAGGTCATGGCTGCAGACCTAATGACATACCACCCCTGGTGTTTGCGTGTTTTTTCGGAAACCACCTGAGATGAAAGCTTTCTGGCTCATGGATTATTTTTGCAAGGACTTATGTT
Organism: Acanthisitta chloris; assembly: GCF_000695815.1. Lineage (NCBI taxonomy): Eukaryota > Metazoa > Chordata > Aves > Passeriformes > Acanthisittidae > Acanthisitta > Acanthisitta chloris. The sequence goes on along the minus strand of NW_008655354.1, from coordinate 40,478 downwards.
AGTGAAGGCACCACTTTAGACAGACACTACTCAGGATATTATGACTTAGTTGCCTGAGGGAAAAATCCTACAGAAACCAAAAGTGGGATTGCATGAATTATGTCCCCTCCCATGCTCTTGCCCATCCCATTTGGAGTCTGCTGCTGTCCAAGTTGTCAAGGTCCCTTGAATCTGCAGGTAGTGACTCTCTTGGTCTCAAGATTAAAAAAATGGCTAAAAGACTGAAGCTTTTCATATTCTTTTGTAGCTTTCAGAGTGTTTTGGGTTGTTTTGTTTGGTTTTTTTTTTTATAAATTGTCAACAATAATAAGCAATCACAGACCCCAATTATCCTGGATAAATGGACATTTATTTATCATACTATTTCTCTTGCATTCAGAAGAATGTATTCTTGTTTAGAAACTAATGGGACCTGGTTACTGTGTTGTTCTGAGGTGGTTTTGTGAGTGATATCTCAAAAGTACTTCTGTGATTTTGCACCATTACTAATATATTGATGGTTAGGGAGGACTTTGTTGCAGCAACATTTCCTGCTGTAGCTTGCTGACTTAACATTCATGACTTGATACAGTCAGGAACACAGATTTGAGTAGATTACACTTTCTGTGAGAACATTCACTAAATAGAATTTCACTGGATCAGATCTTGTAGTCTTTAATCCAATATTATTCCCAAGAAGAACAATGGGAAGGAGCCTTAGATCAGTGAGAATCAGAGCACTCTTCCATTGTTCTCTTGTTAATATATCTCCTTTCATTTGGACTGTCTCTTAACTCATCCCAACAGCTGAATAACATGGCCCTTATTTCCCTTGGGAATAATTTAAACTGGTGTAACATGCCGCTGAGAACAAATAACCTATGAAAAGTGCTGTAGACAATGTATTAATGAGCTTTATCAGATGATGAAAAATATGTTTTCCTCTGCAGCCATGGGATGAACAATGAATCTTGATCTTGACAGTGGCTCTGCAAGAGAATGAAGGAAGAACTGAGAGAAGATAAGGGTTTTCACCTTTGAAAACCAGAATAGCTCTTTTATTTAGTCTGCAGAAAGACTGTGTATGTCTACAGATACTTCTCATGCTCTTCCTTATAATATCTAATTCTGTAAGAAATTGTAGTTTTGACCCATACCTACAGACTGAAGCAGCAACTGTATCACAAACAGGGTATTTATTTTTGCAGCCGTACGCTTCATAAGAAAATCAGTTTTAATGAAATTTTGTCCAAAAAGGTCTCCTAAAGACAACTGCAGAGAAAAAAAATCATAGAATCTTAGGGGTTGAAATGGACCTTACAGATCATCTAGCCCCAATCTCCTGCTATGGGCAGGGACACCTCTGAACAAACCAGATTGCCCAAGGTTTCATCCAGGCTTTGAACACTGCCAGGGTTGGGGCATCCACTACCTCTGTGGGCAACTTGTGCCAGTGTCTCACCATCCTCACAGTAAAAAACTATTTCCTAATATCTAGCCTAAGTTTCCCCTCCTTCAATCTGAATCCCTTACCCCTGGTCCTATCACTTAAAATCCCTTAGGTATTTAAACCAAAAGCCATTTTCTCACTTAGGCATATTCAGTTTTCTTAATCAAAGGTATGAAGGACTAAAAGGGAGATCTTATACTGAAATTGAGAGTGTTTATCACTTTTTATCTCTGGACAAAGGGCAGATCATTAAATCAGCTGGAATAAGGATGGTTTGCATATTGGGAGACTGCTTTATGGCTCTTCACATTTCTGGATACTCACTGGATCCAAGTAGGTGTCTTCCCTTGGTTGCAAAGCCTTTCCCTGTGTGTTTATTCTTCTTCAGTTTTATTGCCCACAGACTTTTCAAGCTACCTCCTGTGTCATTGTGAAATATTGCACAGCTTATGAGCTCTGGGAAGACTTCCACAAGAAAAATTAGGTGAAGCAAATTGATTGTTGTTTGGGTTAATTATCATACAAAGAAAAACAAGAAATTGTTTTTCTAGATGAAAAACATACAGAAACAAAAGTGAGATTTAGTGCCATTTTATCATAAAATCATAGAATGGTTTGGGTTGGAAGGGACATTAAAGACCATCTAGTTCCAAACTCTCTGCCATGGGCAGGGACACCTTCCACTAGAGCAGGTTGCTCAGAGCCCTGGCCTTGAACCCCTCCAGGGATGGGGCATCCACAAATTCTCTGGGCAGCCTGTTCAAGTGTGTCACCACCCTCTGAGTAAAGAATTTCTTCCTAGCATCTAATCTAAACTTGCCCTGTTACTGTTTAAAACCATTGCATCGTGTCCTGTCACTATCTGCCTCTATAAAAAATCCCTCTCCCTCCTTTTTATAAGTCCCTCTTAGGTACTGGAAGTCTGCTGTAAGGTCTCCCTGGAGCCTTCTCCAGGCTGAAGAATCCCAGCTCTCTCAGGTGTGAGGTGTCTACGTCACACAAGATGTGTCACTTACACTGTTTTCATAAATAAAAGCATGAAATATTTACCTTAAAAAGAACATAAATTACTTTAAGCAGACAGCAGATTTTGCTGCTGGTAATTCCCAAGTGGAATAAACCCACGCAGTGCTGACAGTCCTGTGGTTTTGGGAAAGGAAGCAAAAGGAAGGGGAGGTATACTGCTTCAACCAAATGTTTGCCCGAAGGGGTATGTTAGGTTGGCATTAGAAAATTATTAAAAATCAATATGCTGCAAGGGAAAATAAACAGAAGTTGTAATTCCTCATCTAACAACAGAACAATGAACCTCAGATAAGGATGAAATAAAGAGCCTATTTATAAGTTACTGTAAGATTTGGAAAGACAAACTAATTGTTTATTGACTAGTAATAGTAAAGTCTGCATCTATCAGGATGCTGACAGATTTATTTCTGAGTTTAACTGAGAGAACATATTTTTAGAAAAGGGTAG
>NW_008655354.1:35552-37545 GCF_000695815.1 Acanthisitta chloris | reverse complement strand
GAAGAAATAACTCAGTCTTGCAAAAAATTCCTACTTGCAGTGCTGTAGTTTTATGAGCACAAGATTTTACCAAGATTAGTGTTCAGCAAATGTTAAAAAAAGAGAGGTTTACTTTTTAAAGAAAGGAATTGCTTTTAAAAAAAGTTCTGATTCTATTAAAGTTCCAGCAATCAGACTAGCAAAACAAGAGGTCTAGAGGCATAACAGGAGAGGGAGTTCCCAGAGGAGAAAAGTTTTTTAGCATCATTCAGACATTTGCACTCTTCTGTGATGCTAAGATCCTTTATCAAAAATGTGCTTCAGTTTTGTGTGACGTTTAGCAAATACAGAAAGGTCCAAACATAAACTTTTCATCTAAAATGCCTTTTTATAGTGAGGAAATACGACCTGGCCCATGGATGCTCACTGGGGTTGACTGACTGATTTCTCCATGGTAGAGCTAGAGAGTTACTGTGTCCTACCAGCAGCCCATGGTCTACTCCATCCCAATATTCATGCTGAGTGGATGTGGCTGGAGGAACCTAGTAGGAATATGTTAGCCTTTACCTTAGCAGGGAATTGAATTCAAAATTTGAAGGCCAAATAGCTCATCCTTAAATTTACCAAAGAGGATTAATTCGGTCCATAGTAAACACACACAGCATTGTTTAGAATTGGTCTCTCATCTCCAAAAAATTACTGAGAATATTAGGATTTTGAGTAAACAAATTTCTTCACAAAGAAATAAGTGGCCACCATGGAAAATGTTCATGCCATTAAACAAGCAACAGAAACACATTTTGACCATAGATATTTTCTATTTTGAAATATTGTTACAATATTCCCATTAGTTGCAGGAGCTGAAATTCAGCTGTTTTCTATCCAGGCTCCTCTGTGGTCTGGACTTCTTCATCACAGAACATTACACTGAATGCACTTTAGAGCTCAGTGAGGTGAGAGGTACCACATTATGCAAGACGAGATGTGGTGAGAGACTACTGAGGGGAGGAATGGAATGAGGATGCAAAGATTCTGCTCTGACAGTGTGCTTTAGGCACAGGCAATCTAGAATTCATGATCTGGCTGAAAAAATCATGATTGACTAGCTAAGTTTTTGATACAGCCCCAAGATCTCCTTTACTTTAACAGAGTTGGTTGATACAGCCTCAAGACAGAACAGTTTTGCTGGACTAGCAGGAGGCTGAGGCTGCACATCCTTTGGGATTTAGGGCTGGGATGGGGTAGGGCATCTGGAAAAGCACCATGAACAACCTTCAATTTCTCCAGTGGTCTATGTCTTGAAACAGAGCCGAGAGCAGGGTCCAGCAGACAGGCAAGCTGGAAGACCTGGGATATCAGGACCTTGTGTTGCTATTTTCAACAGCAGTTACACGTGTCGTAAGATGCTTTGAAAACTAGTAAGAAACAGGTGTAAGTGCTATCTCTTTACATTGTTTGATGCTTATTTTCTATTTCAGGCAGAGAACAGATGGAGGCAGCTGGGATTAGGAGCAGCATTACAATATTCTTTGTGTTTATGTTATGATTTAATTTTTCAACTATTTAACAAGAGGAATCATGCTTTAATCCTAAAAGCAAAAAACCCCAAAACTGTGTTTTGAATGGTTTTCCATTCTCAAGTAGAGTAACAAACATTTTCACTGAAATGAAGGCATTAAACTGTGAGGGAGAAAAAGCCTGAATTTAGATCTAGATATGGCTATGTATTGCATAATCCTCCTCTACATGATTTAGGCACTGTAATGTATCTCATACCTATCTGTAACATAAATCCTATGAACTTAAAGCCAGCCTGAAATAAACTTATTTCTCAGGATAATGTCATGTGTATTTATTATATGTTATAGTTTGAGTGGCTTTAATTACTACCCAGTGGAAAATTCTATGGATTTGAAATAACATCTTTGCCTTTAAAAAAACACACACTCTAGTAAAAAACGCAATGTATCTGCCCAATGACATGAAAAATCCAATTGCACTAAGGTCACTGATG